>NC_136531.1:6588429-6800929 GCF_910591455.1 Pholis gunnellus | reverse complement strand
GTTAAGATACTGTGAAGTTGTCAAATCCCCTGGCTCCACCCCCACAGAGTGTGACAGCTGGTAACCATGGAAACACGTGCAGGAATCATGTTAATTGGCTGAAATGACAGCTCACCCTACTTTGAGTAAGACCTCCTCCTGTCCATTGTTGTCTCACCCACCTCTCCCTCACACACACACACACACACACTACAACCCAATTAAGAGTCAGTTTTAAAAAAAAGGAATAAGAGAGTGACAAATAGGAGGGCAGGGGATTGATATTGAGTAAAGGGGGATGAGAGAAAGTATAAAAGAAAAGAGAGAGAAGCGCAGAAGAAGAAAGGCAGGCAGAGAAAGGTACTAGTATAGGAATGACGGATACAGCTTTTCTCATCTTTGAACAAAAGGAAACGCTCTGAATGTTTCATGCACTGCTGAATAAGTTATGTATGCGCGTGTGTGTGCGTGCGTGTGTGTGTGTGTGTGTGTGCTTACGCACCTCCCTACATGTATGTGCCTGTTTCTATGTGTGTCATATGTTGCATGGAAAAGCTCAGCATTCACAAAGTAGGCACCTTGTTCCACACTTGGAATCTAACGTCTCCCCCTCCCAGAGAAACAGGAAATATAAAAGAGATCAATGTAGCTCTGAAGGAACACAAAGACCGTTATATAATAAGCAAAAGCCAACGTTGATTTTGTGCCAAATAACTGTGTGTTAGATAGACGTGCTGTAGCGTGGAGAGATGTACAGTATGTTGTCAACACGGCACAAAAGGAGGATGACTGTGTTTCTAAGAGGGAGGAAATGGAAGGACATGAGCTAGGAAATGAATTTGTAATATGTACTGAGTGCAAAAACGGCAGACAGGAAGGAGGGGTCAACTCGGGAAAAAAATGGGACTTACAGCTCTTGGGGACTGCCCCCCCTCCCAGTGTGCTCACATTAAAGTCCCTGTCGAACAACGTCCACCCACATTACTTCCCCCGCAGATCACTCACACTCACACACACACACAAACACACACACACATACACACACACACGCGTAAGTATAGAGTATCGACATATATACAATTAATCACATAATGGGACACATGCCAGTATAGCCGTGCCGTGTGGACACGCAAACAGATGAGATGACTGACGGACACGAAAACAAACAAATAATCGGAAGTAACCGGGCCGTCGGGGCAGAGCTACGCTGTTGCCAGGCAACCAGGTGATTCCTCTAAAGTGCCTCTCCATGGGAGATTCCCTCGTTTGTGTGAGGGCATTCACACGCTTGTTTGTGTGTGTGAGTGTGTGTGTGTGTGTGCGTGAATGTGTGTGTGTGTGTGCGTTTGTGAGTGTGTGTCCAGTAAGTTAGTGCTGACACAGTGAGCGTACAATAATCTGGGATGCGACCATGGTAACAACCCAGCAGGCGAGCTTTGTCGATAGCATTTGTAGTTGTTTTCACCCCCCACCACCACCCTTTTTCTTTTGGTGTACATTTTATTTATTCAGCAATTATGTATTTATATTTTATAGAGAACACAGAGTGCTGACGGTGGCAGATACCCACAGACGTGCACACACGACACTCACACACACACACACACACACACACACACACACACACACACATGGAGTCATAAGCAGCGGAAAATATTCAATTTGGAAACCCTTGACAAATCCCTGAGGTGTTGCTGACGTTTATGCATGCTTCGGAGTATTCATAGCTGCTCACACACACAGGCTGCAGCGCTGACAACTACACCTACACACACATACACACACACACACACACACACACCTTCACGTCATCAGCAGAAGTGGATAGAGGTTGAGATGAAGAGTGAGAGACGGGGAGGGGAATGGGAGGTGAGTGGATGAAGACCGAAGCAGAGCGAGGTTCGGAGGCGACGTGAGTTCTTACTGTTTGTGACTCCTGCTGTATAAATGGAGGCCAGTAACAATGCTACTGACAGGCGACTGTAACCCTGGAGATTTATTAGGGCTTGTCACTATGGAAACCTCCAATCAGGGACAAAATGTTACCCATCTTTTCCAACAACTAATGGCTCCAAGAAAATACCTGAGATCTTCCAAACACACACACACACACACACACACACAGACAGACATGCACAATGCTGACCTTCTTCCCGTCTCTCTTGTGTTTAAAGCTAAAGTAAACATCTCAGCGCGAGGTGCCTTGTAGGTACAACGGCTTTGAGAGAGTACAGAGCTGAAACACAAACAGACAATGTCTCCCTCACATTCATTCGCTTTCTCTAAACAGAAACAGAAACAGACACACACACACACACACACACACAAGTTCGCAGTGCTTCAGGTGCACTCCCGGCGGTGAAGGATATGGGTGGCAAACAGCTCGAAGGCACCAGGACCGGGGTGGGCTGGTTTGGGTCAGAACCAAAAGAACCACTGGTGCTAGAGTGGGATACGGCAGCTCTTCTTCTTCCTCTTCCTCCTCCTCTTCCTCCCCTTCCTGCTCCCTCTCCTCTCTATCAACTGACACGTGCACCTTCTCCCCCTCCTCCTCCTCCTCATTCCCTTCCTCCTGCGTTGGTCCTCGGTGCTGCTCATGCAGGTCTGAGTCCTGGTTGCCCGTCATCGCCGTGCTGTGAACAGCCTGAACCTAAAAGAGGGCGCAAAGTGGGCAACGGCAAACTGTTCAGGACACAGGGAACATATGGATGCATGTTTGTGTGTGTGTGTGTGTGTGTGTCCGTGTGACTTTGTATGATTCTGCTGTGTTGCCTCGTGGATGGAGCTGCAGCTCCACAAAACAAACTGCGCTGATCGTCAAGCCTGTCCATCAGACCCTTTACCCTCTAGCTAAGCAGCATAGAAACTCTGTTTTTCTCTGAAACAATAAGCGACCTTCAGGGGAAGAATCACAGCCAGCAAGCAGTCCTGTGCAGGAAACATAAATCTACAAAAACCTAAACAGAATGAACTGAAGGGACGTGAGCAAAGGTGCAAACACAGTGTCAGCCCAGGCAACAGGAAGCACTTAGACCACTTCATTTTAATCCGACAGCTGTACAATTCAGTGATGACAACAGGCCATTACTGCTGATGCTTTTAATCCAGACTGGCTTTAAACAATCTGGGCATACAGTGAGAGAAAGTAGCTTAGACGGCCTGTTCATGTTGCTGTGAAGTGAACAAAGTGTGGGCTATTTCATTCATTTACGATCACTTTCATGATGATTACTTACAGCTCTCTGAGGTATAATTTTTTCTTGAGCTATAATTTAACATAAAATCTCATGACACGCAGTGACTTTGTCGAGCTACAACAGCCTGTGGTTAAATTGCATAAGTACTGACAGGAATTTCTTGAAGCATCGGAATATCATGTAGGAAATGCCAAATTGAATGATAATCGCAGTTTAAATCAAGAGCGTGATCACAAGAGCGGATTCATTTCCTGTTTTCAATTTCATCACATTTTCTGCTTTATTGGACGGTATATGCAGTGGAGTTTGGCAGTAAAAGATGGGAGTTGGAGCATGTGACACAGTCCACATTGTCTCGAGTGCACAGCAAACACTCCCCACTGCTCATTCCATTGCTTATTGATCCCCTGAGATTCTGGAAAATGTATTCCAAAGCTACCAATTTGTTGTCAAGTTGGAGCAAGCGCTGCATTATTTGGAAAACGAACATAAAGAACAATCAGGAAAGCAGAAGTCTGGGCCAGCAACGAGTCTGTGCAGGCATTATACTCTGCCTACCGTGAGACAGGGCAAGAGGAGAGCTGGCATGCAGGTTCATAGCGTAGACAGGAGTGTTTCTGTGTGTGTGCGTTTGATGAAAATAATGAGATTGAATCTGCCACTATCCTTCTTTCCTGTGTATTTTCATGATGGGCACGTTGCCTAGATTGAGTGAGGAGTCCAGGGCCGCACAGTTTAAGGCTTTTTGTTGTGATTCAACAGTAGCTGATGGGCGGACATCAATTAACCACTGAAAAAAAAGAAAGCCTTTCTCCTGCACAGTTAAAAACCTGCTGATGAGCCCTTACAAAAGACTTTAAAAGCTCATTATGAGCCTCCCTTGCTAACAGTAAGGCCATGTGGAAATTAAATCCTCCTCTCAACCAGTTACCAGAACAAAATATATTCACACCTCTATAAGACCTCTGAAACACATTAAGTTTATTATTCCTTTATACTGTGCTGTGTGCACTCATCACAAATGCATAAATTGCCTAATCTTTTAACCAAAAATGTACAACAGCATCATGCTCAATAAAGCCAGGGTAAACAACAGATATCTTTGAATTCAAACATTTTCTTTTCAGTATTATTGTTGTACAGTGATATACAAAAATCCTGCTGAAGGCCAACCAGTTCCAGATACCGACGATGTCTATGAGGCTACAGCATTTCCCAGAATTACACTGAAACGCAAATAGTCTAATTAATCCTAGAATAAACGGTAGAATGGTATAAAACCAAACATCTCCGAATTAGTCTCGTCATTTTAGTGAAATGATATGATGTAATATATATATATATATGTATACATATATATATATAAATATATAGGCCTACCATAAAGTACGTTAAGGTCATTAACTTATAACACTTTACCTGGTTATGAGAAGATTATTTAAATTAATTTTAATTTCTTCCTTTATGAGGAAGACACACCGCCATTGACAAAGAGCGACATCATAGGATCTGGACATTTTCTATTGTGCCACGGGCATTCACCAAGCGCAGTGCCCGGGACAGGAGAGCAAAGACAAAAGTATATTATTGCACAAAAAAACAAAAAACTTTGACTGCCTTCCTTACCGGGGTGCAGCGTCCATCCACCGGCGTCATTCACTCCGGGTCCGCCGTGCGCCCTGAGCTGGAGCCCTGGTGCTCCATCTGAGAGCAGCCCGCTGGTCCTCTGCCTCCTCCCCCCTGCCGATATCCAAACTCAGTCCGTCAGTCGGGACTCGGGTGGATGAAATAAAGAGGTGGGGGGGGGAATTAGAGAGGAATGTGGCGCAGAAGTTTTAATAACCTGGAAAAGTAAAGTTAAATGTAACCAGGTGGCTCCCCGTGCGTCTGCGTCCCCTAAGCCGCTGGACGCGCTCTGCGGTGTTCAGGTACCGGAGTTCAGGCGCACCGGGGAGAGAGAGAGGGTGAGCCGCGTCAAGCCAGCCACAGAGAGGCAGACCGGAGATACCTTCAAAATAAGACAGTCTAGTCCCGGAAGCCACACAGTCTTGTTACACCTTGTTGAATACCATAAATCGATTAGTTAGGCTTCCATTTCATCATTCTCTTCGGTAAACTAGAAAACATAGCAGCTGGTGAACAAACAAAATCATTAGGAGCACAGCACTTTGTTGCCATTGCAACCAGATGGTTAGCTGCTACACGTGTGTGTGCTACAGTGAACAAATCCCTTGAGTGCAACACTCATGTAGGTTATATAAAGATAAACAGTGTTTACCAACAATTTCCCAAGTAATCTCTCTGATTTCATGTTGAATTTTTGACCTCAGCTTCCATCCCGTGCGTAATCAACCCATTCATGTTGAGTGAATCAAATTATAAACATAATAAATACAAAATAATACCTACTCCGATAACCGTTTTATTTTGAAAGTTTTGGCAGGAGAGCTTTATTCTTAATCCCGGATAACTTGACACTGACGGAGCAAGTGAGAGCATGTGACTGGACCCCTCTCCTCCGCCTCAAAGTGCACCCCAACCCAATATCCCTCTGACACTCTGCCTACGCGTGGCAGTTATCTCACCAGCCATGCTGGGGCTCCTCACTCAGCAGGGATGTAGATTCACTAAACCCAAAGGTGTGGCAGAGCTCCGACACAGCAGTACCTTGAAATCATCTTATGCTACACCAGGTTTGAACAACAATGAATAATGGCCATCACTGTACTCTGTATTATCATTGATATAATAGTGGTGGAATAAGTATTCAGATCCTGAACTGAAAATATCAATACCACAATTAAAAAATACTCCATTACAAAGTGAAAGTCCTGAATTCAAAATGTTACGTAATGCTGTAAAAGTGCAAAGATTTGTTTTTAATTCTTCTTTTAGTAATGAGGTATTATATACATATTGAGTTGTGTTTTTATTGCTGGGGCATTCACATGTTATCAGTATCTTAACGACGTATAGTGGTCAATGTGAGTTTATTGTTAGGTGGTGTAATCTATCACACCATATGATATTTTATATTTTATACTCTGGTCATATGTTTTGGGTCAAAATTGTAACCTGAAAAGTAACTAGTAACCAGATGTCAAATAGGCTTATATTTAGGAGTAAAATGTCCCTCTGAATATTAATGGAGTAGTGACATAAAATAGAAAGACTCAAGTAAACAAGTACCTCAAGATTGTAGTAAATGCACTTTCAGCGTTGTCCATAATTTAGTTTCACTTAATTTTCATCCATTAAATAACGTGTTTTTTACTCACTCCAATCAAAGACAGGGCTGTTATATTTTAGATGAGAGCTGATACCAACAGGGCTGAGTGAAAAAGGCAGAATAGGCATCTTTAACGTCTTAAAATAGAGAGAAACTCAACTGCTGCTCATTTTTCTTGGGGCTCCATCCGATTCCCTGAAGGCCCGCTGGCAGTCCCTGGATCCCCATTTGGGATCTAATATTAGAACTGCAGTGCAGTAGGTGTAAGCAAACAGCTTCCAGGGAGCACTAGTCTTAAATGCTCTCATGCCAATTTTTTAATATCTATATGGCCTCCGAATAATTTTCTGCTGGTGTTCTGTTCGATGTTTACACTCATCAGGAGTCCCACGGTAGCGGCTCTGAGGGGCTATAATGCTATAATGCTCAATGAACGCTAGCAAACAAATTTGGAGGCATTAAAAATAGACTGACAACTTTGCTATTTTTAGGCCCTACGAGCGCGGCGAACTATTTAAAATGTGCTGTGCTGGAGGAACACGTTACCTAAATTGAAGAGGTTTTTCGGATTGTAATGTCGGTAAGACCAAGAAGCTGTGTCTGGGAGGTAGGATGGGAGATGGCAGCATCTTCAAGCCTGTTATTATGAAGGGGCAGGTAAAGTACTTTAAATATCTGGAAACAATTACTAACAATAAACTCACCTTTAAGACGAATACAACGACTATCTGTCCTCGGGATATTGAGGAGCTTCAATGCCAGCAAACACACCCTGACCATGTTCTACAGGTAACTCTCTGAGAGTATTCTCACCTATAACTTTGTCTCTGAACCTGGGACACAGGGACAAGTTGAAACAGCGGCAGCCAGGTCATTGGAAATAACCTATAGAACCGGTCCACGACCAAAAAGGCAATCCAGCTTCACACATCATTCCAGCTGTTGCCATGTGGCAGGAGACTCAAGGTTCCACTAGCTAGAAAACACAAGTAATGTGTTCCCTCTGCTGTGGTTATCCTAAACTGAGACACAATAAAATACAGCTGCTGCTGTTGAAAATGTATTTTATGTATTTGAGCTGCTCTTTACTGTCTGTTTACTGTGTTCCCAGAAAACCAAAGTCAACTTTTCCATTTCATGTAATGGACAGTAATCGTATCTTTATATATTAACTCAGGGGATCACCTATAAGTCAACCTGATTGTCGAATGTCTGCATTAAACTGTGGAGATATTCTGCTCTGACCCAAAGTGTTGCACTTACAGACTGGCGGATTCACCGCTATAGTGTGGCTGGAAAATAAGATGAGATTTTCCCTCAGAGTAGGGAAACACCGTGCAATACCCAATCAACGCCCACAGCCGACAAGACTCCTCGCAGCTCTCATAACTGTTACAGCAGCGGCGTACATCAAACATTTAGTGTATCTCAACAACAGAGTTAAAGAATCTAGCACACATTCAACCACATAAACACACACAGACCTCTACGGCTAACATCTTGCTCTCCCCGAGAAGAGTACTGATGAGGAACATTGTTGGATGCCTCCGCGCGTGTGTGTGTGTGTGTGTGTGTGTGCATGTTTGTGTGCGCGTGTGTGCGTTGGTGGTAATCGGTTGTTACTGGGTCTCCCTGGCTGTGTTCGTTTTCTCTCTCCTTCCAGCTCAACTCATCCTTCTCACACTTACTGTCTCGTGTAACTCATGCAAGACTCTTTCTGCTCCACAGAATCATTTCATGCATTTTTCACTCCTCCGTCACCGCGGTGTGTCCAAATGATGCTTTACATTAGTCACTGAAATGCACTCACACACACGGGCAGAAATACATTCCCTCTGTTATCGGTTGAGGATGGGTATCTAGGGCAAACATTATTATCAGCGGGTGGTAGGCGCCCCTTGGGTGTGTTTCCATGGTGACCATCACATAACATTATATATAGGGAAGTGTTTTATTCAATGCTATGTACACTCTCTCACACTCACACACACACACACACACACACACACACACACACACACAAACACATTCTGATGCAAATTCAATCACGGATCAATAATCCTGATCAATCATTGAAATTGCCATGAAAACCACCTGAGGGCACATCATGCTACTGTACACACACACACGCACACACACACACACACACGCAAACACACGCACATACAGAAACACATTGACACTGAGCCTGCCTACTACTCTACTTGACCTAGTGTCATGTAGTAGTACATGAAGAGGTTAACAGAGCATACACACACACACACACACACACACACACACACACACACACACACACACGCGCACACACACGGTATGGTCAGCGGTGTTCATGTCAGCTTCTGAAAGTTTCAGTTTTCTGAGCAGGGAAACAGAGAAGACCACAGTAATTATCTGTCTCTGTTGACTGTAAATATGTCTGTTCTGCCCACAAATCACTGTGTTCATATTTTGTCATTGAAATATTTCCACTGTAAGCTGCAGTGTGTAATCTAAACGGTACTGCATTAGTAATCACAGAAAAGACTTTCATGTCACAAAATAAGTTATAATCAAGTATCTTTTCCGCCAGCATAACTTTTATATAGATATTTTATTGTATTTTAGACAAACAACTGGAGGGATTTTACCATGCATCCTTTTTTTATCAGTTCGAGGAATCATAGAAATCTTTCACACAATACAATTTCCACATCCCACTCTCCTCTCGCTGTCTCCCTCAGCTTTTTCTGCGGCGTATTTGCAAAGCATAAATGCACAGTGGTCCTTACAAACGCATGGGCGACCATGCACGCAGAGCCAGCGCTTACCGCAGACGTTACATTTATGACAGGATAAGAGAGAGTTAGGATGTGCGAGCCAGTCAGCGGAGAAGCATCTTTTCTGACAATCGGCAGAAGTGAAGTTGCTTAGCAACCTTTGGCCTTGATGACAGGAAATGATGTCATGCTTGTAAAGCAGACGCACACATATTCACAGGCAGATAACAGGTGCACACATGCACGCACACACGTGTGTGTGTGTGTGTGTGGACACGCACACACACACGTGCAGAGTGAACCTTGCAGGAGAGTAGATGAGAGGAATAGTGTTGTGATGATAATCTGGTGCAAGGGTTCTAACAAACATTAATCTTCTCTAATGGTCCCACTGATCTCTGAGTCTATTAAGGCTGACCTTACATAGATATATATATATACACACGCACGCACGCACGCACACACACACACACACAATGCATGGACTAAGCTGAGAATGTGCTTTTATGTGCTGCTGTTTAGGGGAGAACTGCATCTCCTGCTCTGTCATTTCTCAATGCATCACACAACCCTTCTGTGAACCCATCTCCTCCCTTCAGCCCGTTTCCTGTGATCCAACAGTCACACCATCTCTCTGACTATAGGCACATACACCTGCAACATGCACACACACACACACACACACAGACACACAAACACAATGAAGCTTATTGCTGTGTGCTCTGGGAGAGGGAGAGGGAGGGAGAGGTGGTGACATGTGGGGTTATATTTTGGAGCTGAGGCATATGAGAGAAGATCTTTTATTGTGAGTCTGTTTCCCTCCCACGATAGAAGTTGCAGGAGTTACAGCTCCACACGGTGTTCAGTCTGTGTCACTGCACTCGTTTCCTTGTGGGACGTTGTGCTTTAATTATTCATGTTTGTGAAGGAATGAGCTGCCAAAGACTCTGAAACTCACCAATGAGTTTGAGGATCTGCTTTCGAGGACATACTTCATCCTCTCTGAATAATCCAGTTACTTCCAAATATATCTGATACTTCATGTGCTGCAGTACATCACTGTCTTTTACCACCTAGATGTGTGATATATGTTGTCCAACATGTACTTCGGGCTTCTTGTAACAAAATGGGGCTGAGCCTTTATGTCCATGTTGCTGCTATTGATAAAACTTTCCATGAAGACATCTAGAGCGCATTATGAGGCCACTCATGGTGAATTATAATGCATATATAATGCTTCATTACTACATTTCACTTTACTTTAGCACACACAATGATAACTTATGATACAGGATGGACCATTACTGCAAACTATGAATCCTTAAGTACAGTTGGTTGTTGTGAGTACAGGAGAGTATACGTAGTCATAATCTAATATAATGATATTAGTGCACCAGAAAGCATTATAATTCACTTTGAATGCCCCATAACACGCTATAAATGTCGTCTTCATAGAAAGAGTTAGTAAACTATTTTAGATAGGATGTACAGAAGGATAGTACATTTTAATTAGAGTACCTGTGTTTACACATTCTTAGATGGTGAGAGCACACAGGAACGAAAACATGCACTGGAATGGAGGAAAATTATTTATGATCTACACACAACTAATTAAATTCACATCTCATTTAGCAGCATGAGTATTCTCCTGTTTTCAAATCCAGAAAGAGTGAAATGTACACAAGGAGCAAAAGCACAAAGAGCAGCCGAATGTCTTCAGAAAGACTTCACACGTTTAGGAGGCGATGGTCAAACTGTCACGTAAAATAAATGAGCTCACTCTTAACTTATACCGACGTCAAGAACGTAATCGCTATGTCGCCAACATACCTACATATTCTCTGTGCAAAAGTTTTTATTCCAGTGAGAATAATCACTATATTCTGATGGATTGATGCAAATAAGGTTTTATTATCATTTCTGTTGGTGTTTTATTCTTTTAACACTTAGTTTACCATTATTTTTTGGTGCAACATTAAAGTGTTAGCACACGGTTTGCGTTATAATGTAAACTGATCATTTTACTGTAACTGAAAACGACTTTACAAGCCTTCTTTTTTTAATCACTGGCACCTTGTATCCATGTCTGTATGGATAGAAGGCAGGTACATTCTACCTGAAATACGCAGGTCTGAGCCTAAATCCACCAACTGCAGCATTTTGAAAGATGCATAATGGACTAAGAGAGTCTGAGTGGTAGCATAGTGTGGATCATCTCCATTTCAGCATTGGCCTTGAAAACGGTAGCCGGCGTGTTGAGCGATTTCCAACCCGTTAAGTTCCTTTTTAAATATTTGATAAGAAAAGTTAATATTCCCGCTATAGCGTTGTCCCATTTCATCCCAGTAGTCAGGTTTAAATGTGCAGCGTCTCTTTAAATGAATCATAGTCTAGCACGGTGCCATTAACCTTCATTGTGTGGTCAATACACAACTCAGAGTTCAATCATTGATAAAGTACAACGCCGACATTTTCATGAGGTCAAAACATTTTAATTAAAAAAAAAAAACCGAACAACTCATTTGTAAGAACACAAGTTCTCCAATTTGTCCCACTTCTGTCACATTTCACTTTCTCACACGCATACACACACACACTCAGACAACGTGATGGACACCTACTGCGACTTTGGAACAAAAACATGCCGACTGATTTGACATTAATCAACACATCCTAGATTTAAACAATCCAGTGTAGCATTGGTACATAAAGATTTGTTTTAACTTAAAAGGGCCGTACTGGTGATCGTGTCGGTTTTAGCACATTGATCAAAAATACTATAATGCGAACTATTTCCAAAGATTTAAGTTTGGTAAGAAAATCAACTTGGTAACCTGTCCAAGAACAACTTGTTGCCTTTATTTAAGTTAATTTATAATCCCCCCCAAAAAATCAACTCCTGGCATGATTGAAACCAGTTGCTGCCTAAAGATGAGATTATCAACGTTGAAGATGATTTGCTGTAATGGAAAGTATTCCTGATTTGTACTTAATGTACTAAAACATGCAAAAGCCACAAGTACAGTCCTTAAAAAAAAAAAGAGCTTACAACGACCCTCATAGCAATGAAGGTTATTCCGCATTTAAGCCTTGAACAGCACACAGGGATGTGAGCAAAACAAACGGAGGGAAAATTATTAAGTGAAGCAACAGCTCATCTCTATTTACAAATGAATCAGAGACGGAGAAACGGCAATTCCTCCTCGACAAAGAAGCAATCACATCCCTGAGTACAGTGTTTGTTATTCCTATCATTTAGATTCACTGCTGTGGATCCGTTATTATCATCAAGTCCTTTCTGCCCGGCTCGAGGTGGATCACAATCGTGCCGCACAGCATCAAATTCCAAGGTTTCTCTGACCCAAAGTCTCAAAGAACAGGCTCACATTGAACATTAAAGAGACCTCCGCTGCGGTCGTAATGCTGAAATCCAGAGCACAACAAAGTACCGCGAGTACATTAAGTGAACAGCCAGACAGCCGTCCAGTGTCGTGGACAGTCAAAGACTTGTTTCATCCCTCAGAGTGGCACATGGAGCAGCATGCCAGTGTTAGGCGATATGTCTAGAACACATCATTATCTCCTTATTAACAAAAGGCTACTGTGGAGCCCCTTCCTCTGCTTTCTCCACCTTCTCCATCTTCTCCTCCATCTGCTCCTCCTCTTCCTCCACATCTTTGTCCTTGCTTTTTTTGTGTTTCTTCTTCTTGTGTTTGTGCTTGTGCTCCTTTTGTTCTCCTTCCTTGCCCTGGGCGCTGTGCTTCTTGTGCTTCTTGTGTTTTTTGTGTTTCTTGTGTTTCTTCTTCTTCTTGTCCGCCGCGGTGGTGGCTGCCGAGCCGCTGTGGTTGCTCTGGGTGGGGCTGGAGGGTTGGCTACCAGACACACTGCCGCTGCCACTCCTTCCTCTCTCCGTCTCCGAGCCTTCGCCTTCTCCTTCGCTGTAGTCGGGCACGAAGGCCGCCTCGTCCGTCTCGCGGCCCAGGTCAGAACACAATCGCTGTCTCCTGGGCTCTAGGCCACGACCCTCCTCTCGTCCTCCTCCACCTCGGCCCTCTGCAGCCCTCTCTTCTTTCACGGTCACTCCTCGTCCGTCATCTCTTCCTCCACCTCTCCCCTCCTCCCTTGCTGACGACCTCCCTTCCTCTCTTGTTGCAGATCTCTCTTCCTTCCCGGTCACTCCTCGTCCCTCATCTCTCCCTCCTCCTCTCCCCTCCTCCCTAACAAGTTTCAGTTTGGTTGGTTTGTCGGAATTTGTCTGCGCCGTCCTGCCACCTTTACCCTCTTCCCTTGGTGCTCTCCCTTTCCTCTCTTCTCTCCCTGGCCCTGGCCCTCGCCTCTCCTCCCTTGTGGCATCCCGGCCTTCACCCCTAACAGGTTTCGGCGCTTCAGTCTGTCCTTCTCTGGCTCGGCCCTTTTGTGGCACCGGTGAGGGCTCCTTGGGTGCACTAGGTCCGTTTTCCTGGGCTTCTTCGTCGTCCTCTCTTTCCCACTTAGAGCGAGGAGGAGGCTGAATGAGCGGCTGCTCGCTGGCCGGTGTGGGTTCTGGGCTGACGCTCGGGCTGCGGCCCCGGCTGTTCACGGGGCTCGATGGGAGCTGCTCTGCAGGTTTGGAGGAAACACTCTTCTGATCTTTGTCCGAGTCTCGCTTCGTTTCTTGAGATGACCTAGTGTGGAAGGAAACAGACGTGTTTAAAAGAGTAACGCAAACGATGAAGCGTTTCACTCCAACAGCGTCAGACTCAGGATGGACAGAAAGTTATCAATACTGAAGCAGCAGAACCAGAAAGAGCACCTTTTTTACCTGCCACCTACTTTACTGACAAAGCAACGGCGCGGCTGACAGTTCGTCAGAGATTTCGGTGTTTTGGGCTAGTAGCAGGCTAATGTAGCCTCGAGCAGACAGGGGTCTGTAAGCTCACTTCTTGCTTTTCAGACTTGATCCCCAACTGACAGAGGCTCAGGTGACAACACTTGAGGTGATGTATTTGACTTTGTGCCGCTCGCTCTGGAGTCACAAAAGACTTTATGCAAAGAGTTCCCCTTTAAGGTCGACCGAGGAACATGACTTGGTTCTGTAAAATCAATCCTTTAACCCATAAGGCTCAGGCTGGGTATACAAGAACACTTTCTAGGGCTGCAAGTAATGATTTCTTTTCATTATAAAATAATTGGCAGATGATCAATTTGATTAATGGTTTGGTCTATAAAATGTGAACAGTGAAAAATGACTAAAATCTCAGGTGACTGCTTTAAATTGCTTGTATGGACAAAAGCAATTTAAACGAGTGCAAAGCTATTCAGCAGAAAAACATGGCATTTTATCGATGCTGATTGATTTTCTGTCCATTAACTGACTAATTGATTCAGCTCTATTTTTTTCCATTTTTCAATACTTCTACACGTTTGCATACAAAGTCATTGCAAAGACACGAGCAGACACGTTCTTGCGGAGAGACATAAAGCATGAACTCAGACTTTTTACAAATCGTCATCATGACGTAGTTACTTCGGCATCTTTTTTATCCGTTTATTGCAATTAAATCACAGCAGCATTGTTTATTTTGGGTTCAGCCGTAGTAAACCAGCCGACGTGTGACTTGCTTGATACTGTGAATACACAAAGAAATTCAACGAGTGCCTACGGATGATGTTATGAACCCAGACACGACGGCATTTAGTTCACCGGATTACCTGGGACTTCCACAACACGTACAAAGCAGCAGTAGTGGTTATTTCAGCCACGACTGATCAAACGTTGACTACATGGAGGCTTTGCGTTTGGTGTGAATACAGCATCACAAGAAAGACACCAGGTCGAGATATCAACGGTTAACCATTTAACCACAGACCGGTTACATGTCCTTCTGTAAGTTAACTTGATACAGGCGCCAAAGCTTCATTTCAGCACCCGTGTGTGTTTCTAGCTGTGTCTGTAAGGACAGCCTTTATAGAGACCATCGATCAAACTATTTAGAACAAATATGGGCCCATAACCATCAGTGGCCAATCAATCGGAGAACCCTAAACGACAGCCCGATCAAAGTGCGGCAATTAACTTGAACAGAAACTACACAGAATGTATGATATCTGTGAAATCCAAGTAACGAAGTAAAAGAGGCACAACAGACTCACCTCGTGGAGCTCACAGCGTGGCTCGTCAGCGCCTTGCGGCTGATCCTGGGTTTGCTCTTCACAGCAGGCTCCTCGACTTCTTTCACTGCTGGGAGAGAAGGAAGGGGGAGGAGAGGAAGCTGGTTTAATCAATGCTTAATTAGATGGCACAAGACTAAATCAAAGTTATCATCTCTTCACACACACATGCATGCATGCAAACGGAGATTCAAATTACCTTCTCTGTGAGCAGCAGCTGGTTTCTCTCCTGAGGGGGCACTCCTCTCTGTTCTGTCCTTGGACACACTCCTGGGAAATAAGAGGAAGATATAATTACACGTATTAACAACTGCATTCACAGAACCACTATATGAAATCATGGATATGGATGGTGGTTTGGCAAACAGCAGGGAAAACAAAAAGGTAACACACCGGTCAGATTTAGAAGATCGCTCCGAGCCTTCGCCCCTCTCCTTAGACGATGTGCTCGGCTTCTCCTGAGGGTCTGTGGAGCTCCTGGAGCCGGAGGACTTCTCTGCGATGGTCACTTTATCCAGAGAGACAGACCTCCCTCCTGCACTGGAGGGCTTTCGCTCCGTCCTCACCGACCTCTCTCCTTCGAGGTCTCTCTCCACTGTGACTGCTATTTTCTGTGAGCTGGAGACCCGGTCCCTCTCTCTGTCGGACGTCGTGCCTCGGTCTGATCCTGAAGGTCTGTCCCGCTCTCTGTCCAGTCCGGAGCTTCTGCTCGGCTCTCTGTCTGAACCCTGCAGTCGGTCTCCAGCACTTCCTGGTCTCTCTCTGCCGACTCCCCTCTCCCCAGATGCCGACCGCTCCTTTCTAACGGCACCTTCTGCTGTACCGCTGGGCCGGTCTCCTTCAGGGAGGTTAGCAGCCGCTGATCGGTCTGAGGTGGAGGTGGTCTTCTCAGAACCAGACGGTGTCCTGTCTGTGGCTGGTGACTCGGTGCTGCCCTTCCTCCCCAGGTCCCTGTTCAACTTGATCCTCCTCTGGGTCAGCGGCTTCACCTGAACGTGGACAAAAGCACATAGAAAGTGTGACTCAGCGCTTTCATGAGATGATATATTCTGAAATTATAATTTTTTGATGAATAGTTATGTTTTTCTCTAGTGCATAACTCCAAAAAAGCTATTTGGATGTCACCTTGCGCTAAAGGACATTTTTAATTACTTATTCCATTTTATACACCATTATTCAATTAATCTGAAAAATAAATACAAAAACATGAATTAGGGCTGCAACTAATTATTTTCAACTGGTCTATAAACTCACAGATGGTGAAAAATGCTCATCTCCTAAGCAAAAGCCTAAAACACAAACATTCCATTTACACCAAAGACAATCAGCTAATATTAAAACCAGCATAATTTTTGGGCATTTAACTGTTCTGCTGATTGACTAGTTGAACAATTGACTAATTGTTTCAGCTCTAATGAGAATCATTTTGTAAATACAAGAACTTAGTGAGTCTGATTTTTATAAATGCAGCATTACCAACGCAATTAACGGAGTTGACAAACACATCTGTAAGTACCGTCTGTAAACCCACAAATCATTACATCCCAGTGTTTCTGAGGACCCACCTGAAGGTCCATTAGAGGTCTGATGGATCCTCGATCCGCGTCTCCCCGGCCCATATCACGGCTCCCCGGTATGGGAAGGAGACCGGGCCGGTCTGAGGGGGGCGGGAGTCTGTGGAGCGGGTTCTGATGAGACATGTGCGAGTGGGAGAGGACGTCACCTCCGAGCCCGTCTATTCGCCTCAGCTTTCCAGGAGGGGGTCCGAGCAAAGAGCGGCCCTCCTCTCCCATCCTCCTGCGACTGTCGGGGGAGGGAGGTCTGTGGAGGAGTGGGAGTCCGTGTTGATGGGGGGTGGGAAGGAGACCACCGCCCTGAGGAAGATCTCTTCTCCCCCGCATGTCGTGGCCGGGCCGAGGGCCGTCATGAAGATGGTGGAGGGGAAGGCTCTGGCAGGACAGCGGGGGGGTCTTTAGCAGGGCGGGCCTCACTGCAGAGCTTTTACCCTTCTCCTTTTTAGGGGTAGAGTTGGGGGTGTCTTCTGGTTTGGTTTTAATGGGCTTTAACGGTTTTGTGCCGGAGGAGGAGGAGGATGAAGAGTCTTTTTTGGTCACCACACCTTCTCCGGGCCTTTTCTTCACTTTGTCACTCTTTACCTTCACGCTCTCTGTCTTAACTTTAGCTTTTACCTTTTGGCCCCTGTCCTTCTTAGTCCTATCGGACGGAGTCTTCGACGTTGACTTGGTTGAGGGTTTAACGGGTGCAGCGGTGCTTTTAGAAGCTGGCGCTTTGGAGGTCGCGGCTCCAACTGAAGCCTTTGAGGACATGGGAGGCGTTTTAACGAGTGACGGCATTTCGTCCATTGGTTCGTCTCTGACAGGAGTCGCATCACCTCGGTCTACTGACTGATGCGATGCCTCCGATTCGTCCCCAGTCCTCTTCTTCTTTACTTTCTTTGTCTTCAGGAGTTTAGCGCTGGACTTAGTCGCTGAAGAGGATGGAGGATGGTTAGGGGGAGCCCCTCTCTCTTCTCTTCCTCTTCTTCCTCTCCCCTGGGGGGAGTAATTTCTAGATAATGGGGACATTCTGTCCCTCTCCCTGTCCCTGCTACCACGGCCTCTGTGATGCATTGAGGGGTGTTGGTCGTAGTCTTTGTAGTACTGGTTGTACCAGTCTGCATACTCCTTCTCCCACTCCCGATACCTTTCTCTTTCCCAGCGCTCATTGCCTCCAGGACTAGGACCCTTCAGTTCATACGGCGGGAGCTCCCGAGGAGGCGGCTTTCGTCCACCAGGGCTGCGGGGCCGGAAGCCACCAGGGCCGGGGGGAGGGGGAGACCGTGCCCTATAAGGTCCTGGTCCTTCTGCTCCCTCCCAGCCTCCCGGCCGGTAAGGGGGAGGAGACCGTGGTGAGCCAGACCGACGATACCCATAAGACCTTGAACGGGAACGGGACCTTGACCGCGATCGTCCATAACTGCGGCCATTGCGTCTAGAATAAGGGGAGCGGGGATAAGACCGGCCATGGGAGCGTGAACGGGATCGACTGGGAGAATAAGAGTAAGACCTGGACCTGGATCTGGAGCGAGAGTAAGGAGAGCGGCTGAATGGAGAGCGACTGTATGACCGGGATCTAGAAAAGGAAATGGTTCAGAAGACCAGAAGGAAAGATTGGATTATGCAAATTCTAACAAATGGCTTTTAAAGGATTGTGTATATGTAATTAATGTAAAAACTAAAAACTATTTTGATGAAGTTACCTTGAATATGATGGTCTTCGTCTCTTCGGTGCATTTCTGTACTTCATAAGCTCTTTGTGGAAGTCTTTAGTAAATTCATCCAGTTTGGATGTAACACTGAGGATACAAAGACAAAACCACTGAAACTACTAAAATCTACTCCAGTGTGAAACCTCAATAGTTCTTATGTCACTGATGTTAATGTTATTTATGCGTTCATTTCACATTAGAAATTCGTAGCTGTTTTAAGAACCAAAATGAAAAGGAAACAACTCACGTGTCCGGTCGGTGGTGCCGCTGTCTGTAGAAGTCTTCCTTAGAGAGGAGGGGCTGACCGAGGGGGGGCATAGGCATAAGAGGGGGCTGGGAACCAGGGGGAACCCAGGGTGGGTTGAGCCCTGGGGGTCCGGAAGCATAAACAGGCTGGGGTTGGTACCCCATGACAGGAGGGAGAAGGCCCGGGCCAGAGTTGTACGGAGGGGGATAGGACTGGGGTGGGGGCGGGTACATGGACGGCGCTGGGTACACTGGAGGGATAGGTGCAGGAGGTGGTGGTGCCTGGAGGTGAGTGGGGGGGTGGTCTCCTCTACCTCTGTAAAACCTGGTACAAAAAGAGGGACATGAGCCATTGTGAGACCGACATATTACAAGACAAACTTAATTGATCAGATCGTCCCACAGATGGGTCTTACCTCTCCCAGGGTCGGCCGCCTCCTCCTCCGCCGCCGCCTCCTCCTCCTCCTCCTCCTCCTCCTCCTCCTCCTCCTCCTCCGCCGCCGCCTCCTCCTCGGTGAGAGTGCTGTGGTCGTGACTGGTGACCTAATAAAGAGCAGAGAATTTGCTAGTTGAAGAATGTGGTTCCCTCAGGCTCACTTAATCTCCTTAAATGATCTAAATGAAACCTACCTGGTGGATGAGGCGGCCTTATAGGTGGCGGGGGGCCGATCCTATTTAAATGGTAGTTCTGTGAGAGAAATCACAGTGAGAATAATGTAGTTACCTCCAAGAGAAATTACAGTTTCTTGTGTTCACGGATGCACAAGTACAGGACTGTCTCAGAAAATTTGAATATTGTGATAATCCCCATACGTGTGATTTAGTTTACTGAACCAAGCTGAGTGTTTTTCAAGGCTCAGGAAACCCTTGCAGGTGTTTCGAGTTAATTAGACGATTCAAGTGATTAGTTGAATACCCTACTAGTATACTTTTTCATGATATTCTAATATTTAGAGATAGGATATTTGAGTTTTCTTAAGCTGTAAGCCATAATCAGCAATATTAAAAGAATAAAAGGCTTGCAATACTTCAGTTGATTTGTAATGAATCCAGAATGCATGACATTTTTGTTTTTTTAATTGCATTACACAAAATAAAGAACTTTATCACAATATTCTAATTTTCTGAGACAGTCCTGTATGTGCTGAGGCTGGTCAGAAATCTGTAGGTTCTCAGTTCAACTTGGCACAAATCAATTATACCTCTTTTCCACAAATGCAACCGCCGAGTGGAAATAGTGTTTACCTTTTGGTAAAATAGCCATCAAGCATTGGCTCCTAATTCTGATCAATATACCTATACATGCTCAACAAGAATATATGGTGTCGTATTCATTACTCTACATATTAAACAAATAAGTGTCTTCTGTATTTTAGGGATGGTGAAGGGTGTCTTAATATTGATATTGTAATAGATTCTAAGATTAATATAATCAGTAATAGTCAGCAGCCCTGAAATTCATTATCAGTGCAAAAATGTAATAAAACAAAAGAGACGGTAGGTAATCTGCGGGGTCACATTGAATCTCTTGTACTAAACCCTGATAACAGTCAGTGAGATTGAAGTGGTACACCTTGGTTCAAGTGGACTGCTATTTAATGCGAGTAGCAGTCTAAAAGGCAGCATTTCTTTTTTATAGAGCACCAATCTGCAATAACGCAAATCATGAGTAATGCGTCATCTGAAGTGCACGGCTATGGGTGATAAAGCAGGAAGGCAGGCGGGACGTTTGTTCTCGTCTCCAAAATATAAACATAGCAACATAAACAAACGTCACGAACATGATGACTCAAATGTAAAGGGGTACGGAACAACATCACTGATGTGAAAGCCGAGTGTCGGGGGAATGAAGTGGGAAGTAATTGTACTCTGGCACGGTGTGAATAAATCTAGTGAAAACGCATCGACTCAGATGTTCAAGTCGGCCTCATCTGTGATCCACTTACTGAGGTTCCTGAAGAGTCTGGTGTCACAGTAGGTTCTGGATTTGTCTCACTGAAACATAAAACAGACGGAGACAGTTAGAAATAAAAAAAATGGCGTTTCATTTCAAACGTCACTTCTTTAGACTGCAGCTTTTAGATTAAACTTACCCCGGAGGGGGTGGTTCCGCATGGCTGGCAGAGTGCATAGGAGAATGGTGGTCAACAACAGGTGACTGTGCAGGGGCTGGCGAATCATCTTGTTCTTCAACAGTAGCAGCATGAGGTGGGGTAGGAGCAGAGGTAGGAGCAGGTTCAGGGGCGGGTGCAGGTGCAGGAGTGGGTGCAGGAGCGGGGGGCGGGACCTGTACTTGAGGGGCAGTGGAGGGTGCGCTTGTGGGAGGAGGGTGAGTGATGTTGGCCAGCAGCGGGTCCTGCTGTCTCGAGTGCAGTGGCCGGACCAACTGAGGGCGCGGTGGCGGCGGGGCTGCATTTTGCACCTGCTTTCGAACATGTTTGGTGTATCCGGTCTCATTCTTAAAGTTATTCACAGCCTGCATGAAGAGAAACGCGTTTAAAAACAAAGATAGAGCTTTTTTTTTTTTTAATTTTGCTTTGAGTTTCAGTACCAAAACATGCAACACATCAAAACACATGCATTGAAAGGGGGTTACCTGTCGGAGAAACTTGTTGGCGATGAGATTATCAGGTGAAACATCGGACTGTTTGCATGTGAAGCAGGTGTGCTCCTCTGAGTCCAACAAGGCAGTCCTGATACCTGAAGACAAACAGCCCTTGATTAGACGGAAGCTAATTAGACAAACAACTCAAGCCTTAAGACTCATGATTATGTACATTTTTATGAAAATAACTTCCCCCTCAACCTGCCTAGTCACCATATATTTAAGGGCATCATTTTCTACTTTTTCTAAGAGTGAATTTAGACTTTCCGAGAGATCGAGTGTGAGATCATTCCATCACACTGTGGAACATAAAAATGAGTTTTAACGACTACTCAGAATGAAGCACGCCGTGGGGCAGCAGTTCTCTAGAGGGGCCACTGTTGATTAAATAGACACTTCTGCCATTTTCCAAGTAAATTTCCCCTAAACATCTATGCAAAATGAACACTAAAACATGTGTGACGGGACCAAAACATTTAGTAGTATAGTTGAGATGCTTGCTTGGCAAAGCCTCGTTTTGACTCCCTGCTTTTATTAGTTGGTATTATTTTTTTTCTGTGCAAATTAAGATCTTTATCACGAGTAAGAACTCACACTCATCGCAGTAACTGTTTCCACAGCAGGGTATAACGACGGCATCCGTCATCAGGTCATTGCAAATCGGACACAACAGTTCGTCGGGGATTGGGTCTGTCTCGTCCTCAGAGGATGACTGGTCATGTGGAACAAACGGAGGACGCTCCTTCTTTCCTTGGGCATATGCCTCCCTGTAATAACAGATTCATTTATGTTTTAGTTTTGAGGACTATTACTAGCAAAAAGAAGGCAACAGCAGTCAACGTGTGACTGTGGACACAACAGATGGATTAAGACAAAGACAAATGTTGAAAAAATGAATGTGCCATAAGAGAATGTTTAACATTGGATGAAACGTACGCATCTATAGCAGGTATAGCATATTCTCCAGTGCTGGTTAACATGGCTCCTTTGGTGCCGGGCTCTGCCTTCACCATGAAGCTCTGGGGAATGCCCTTACTAATCCTCACTGGCTTGGGACTCTCCACACTCTTATCCTGGATCTAGAAAGTTAAAAAGAAACATTTTAATAAAACATAATACAAATAACCATTACAGACTTTGAAGATGAAACTATAATTACCATCAGCAAGGGGCATTGCCGAATGTAGTGGCCAGCCTTTCCACAACGAAAGCAGGTATAGTGAGCAGGTGGAGGTCCAACACACTTCTTGGAGTAACTACAGAGACAAGTTCAATACGTTTCTTAAAACGATATACAGCTAGAGAAAGACATTTAGTATACGGCTTCATGAGCGTAAACACAGAACAAAAGGCTGACTTTCATCAAGCACAAGAACAGAGTGTGTGTACTAACTGTATCGGGTCATATTCGTGATTGGACTGAGATATCATGGCTTTAATCTTGTCCTCCTCTGATGCATTAGCGTCAACCAGGTTAGCGGTCTAAAACACATAATGGAGAGAGGGAGAAGAAGGAAAAATAGATAAAAGGAGGATGTCAACGCCACAAGATGAAAGGAAACATCTATTCAACTTGAGCAGTATTTGTTCCAGAAGTACAGCCCGCATGTACACAAACAGTACCTTGGCGAGTTGGGCGAGTGACATAGACGGAGAAGAGTCGGTCTGTAGGAGAATCAGAGTGGAGATATTAAAGGTTTCAACATAATATCTAATAGACATACAGTGGAAGATAAGAGCCCAGATAGTCCCCCACCACATCTGTGTCGAGGCCCTTAAGAGTCTCCATCTAAGTCAAGATTAAAGTCTTTGTTGAGGACCGAGTGCAGGAATGTAAATCAAGACCTGGTTCGTTAGGCTCATCCCTCTACAGACAGCTTCGAGTCATAACTAAAAACATAATGTTGTGAAAGCCTCAGGTTGGATCTATTCAGAGCTGTTTATATGAAGAGATCTACATTATTTAATTCTGTTATCAGGTAAGATGAACAGTTTTATTTCTTTTTTTAAATGTATCCTTGCTAAAATAATGTCTATTCACTGGCCAGGTGATATAAAAGTATTACAGCTCCTATAAAAAAATGCAACTTTTGTGAATTTAGTTACAAGTTTCAGAAATATTCACTGTTGCAAACATATCCTGAAAAATATTCACGATCATGTATGGGAACTTAAACACAGCTGAACTGCACAACCACTACTCTTACAGGTCTAGACCTGCGTATGTTCTGAGTCCTTAACTTATAACTATGATAATGTCCAAGAGAATCTGCTGAAACACTTTAAAGCGACTGCCTATTTGGGCACCATCAGCAAATTCCAGAAGTACACTACTAGCACATCTGTCTGTAGAGTCCCTAAAGCTTCCGCTACGGTAGGGAGAGGCTTATTTCCTCAAAGAAATACGTGACATTTCATTTTAGCATGCGGCCTCCCTTCACCAGGCCACAGTGATTCAAGTTTTAGCACCGACTTGTCAAAAGAGGTCGTTTCATCAGAAGCTTTCATCAAAACCAGTTCACGCATGCTTTCTGTACACTAATGAGCTTGCAGGGAGTTGTGTCAAGCCGTTTCAATAAGAAATGCAAACACTGTAAAAGTGTCAAATAGTTACAGCGGACGAGACACAAATGTAGAAATGCTTCTTTAAATAAAGTGCCTGATGAAGAAACTACTAAGAGTCGTCAAGTGTTCACTAAAAAGCGCCCCTACACCTCTGGAGTGAAGGGAGAAAGCAGGTTGAGTGATGTTGCTGATGCAGGTCAGGAGTCAATGAACCGTGAGAATTAAGTCTCAAGCACGGACAGAGAAAGTCATACTTTACAGCGACAAACAAAATGGCTGCTCTGCCTATTTCTTGGGAAAATGCTCTTGGAGGTAAATAAACAAGTGGGCCGGGTGGGTCGTCCGTCGTGATATGCAGGGCTTGGAGGAAAGACTGGGTATTGCAGAAGGCTGTGGAGGGAACACACAGGGATCTGGTGCAAGTGGTTCTGACACTGAACCACTGAACAACTTTATTGACAGGTTCTGCAGCTTACAGCTCACAGGACACACTACACCAGTATACTTCTCACTGCAGCAGCCATGGAGGGCCTCCAGGATATTGACAAGATATTTACTTTACTGATAATCTGTCAAAGTACTTTGTGATCACGTCACAGCAATATGAGTCAGTGGCCAACGGACAGCATCTCACGTACCAAAACGAGCTTCTTAACCGATGCCCCAAACCACAAAAATACACTTGGAGCTAGTGGCTGCTCTTTGTAAGAGACGCTTTGAACTCATCAGGATGAAATCTGTGAGCCTTTGGGGTTTAAAGGTTGTGTGCAGTCCATACTCAATGCAGAATAGAACATCTTCATGGTGAAATTGTACAGGACAAAAATAATTGACATTGGCAAATGTTACTGAACAAGTTTAAGTATATTAAAGATTAGCAGGGTGAGCTTTCAAAATAAAACACTGGTGAGTCTCTCCCACAACTTTAGTCTTGTAATTGTAATCAAAGTTAATTACAATCAGTCCCAGCCACACTTTACTTCATTGGGTTCTTAAACCACATAGAAATTGAATATTTTCACAGAAAATAAAATGACAAAAATACCATATTTGTTCTTTTACAAACCCCTTTAAAATACATTTTCCTGGCCTGAGGCAGGCAACAATACCATTTCATTATGAAATACAATCATTAACAAATTGCGTGATATCTCAATCCATTATAAAGTGGCAACAGTTCAACAAGTTCATTAAAAAAAAACAAAAGGCGGCCAGTCTGTTGTTTCTCATCTTAACCTCATCTCGTTCAGCAATTTGAAACTTTAATCTGCTCATTTCAAAACAGAAACCCGGTGTTTTTAGAGAGAAACAACAAACTATTTTTAACTGCGGTGACTCCAGGAAACCCTCCCAAATAGACATCAAAATAACACAGAGGTTGAGATCTCAACACAAATGTAGCCAACACACAGTGAACAGAGGATACACACAACTCGATCAGTACTGACAGAATGTTCTCAAGAAAGGTGACTAAAGCCAGAAAGGTAAGAGGGGGAGAGGGAGAGAGGTGAGAGGAGGAGGAGAGAGGGTTGATTTTGGGTTTGTTTTACATACGGGTCTAGAAGATCCCACCACAGCTGTGTCAGAACGATCTCTGCGGAAACAAAAACGGCAGAAAGAAACCATCAGCTGTTGACAAAACTCAAGAGCAAACATTAAAACCACACCCAGGGTGAAGTTGGCCCCATTCGCATGACCAGATCAGGCAGTGCAGCGTAAACAACAGTCTTCCCATTCATTTAATAACTTAGTATTTTGGGTATACTTACACAATGAACGTCCTGCCAGCAGGTTTCACTCCACCAAGAGGAGTGCGGCGGACGATCACGGAGGAGTGTTTCGGGATGTGGACTTCATCATCGGTGTATTCTACAAAACATGAGGCACAAATTATAGTTCAGACATAAAACATTGTTCAGTAGAATATGTAGCAAAGTTACTTAGGGCCAGACAAAATAAAATAGCGTATCAACCTAATCAGTTGTGTACAGCGTGTTACTTAATAATATTAGATGTAACTGTTTTATATCAGTGTTGGAGGAGTTAACTATGACTTGCATAGTCTCACACTTTCAATTTAGGCTGTGAAAAAATAGACAACCAAAAGATTTATGAGTTGATAAAAATCCCTTTTCATATATATTTTTTATGACTCACTTGGTGTATTTGATACAAATAATATTACAATTTTAGCAGCTTGACGTTTAAAAAAAAAAACCTGGCTCAGGAAAATGTTAATATAGTTAATCTAGACACGTGGTATAGAGCTAACACAACCGATTGACAGAAAATATATTTGGAAATTGTATTTATCCTTTTAAGAAAAACATGTGGCAGATTCATAAACAATGAAAATAGTCCTACATTTCAGTGGTGTATCACAATATGTAGCCTAAACATATGTTATGACATTTTACCTCAGTCCTAATGTTGAGACAGGCGAAAATGTGCACCTGTTATCCAACTATTACTCCCCAAAAATAATGGACAACATGTTCTTATCAGCTGATCACATACCTTCTCGCGTCTGCGCATTGGTGATCTGCAGGTCGCAGTCTGTGGCCTTGAGGCGCTCTCGGCCCATAATCTGCTTCTTAAGCTCGTTGAGGGTGATGTGCAGCCCATCGAAAGTGACAGTGTTGTAGTCCAGTTTGGAAGAGAACTTATAGTGAACACACGACATTTTAACAGGTCTAAGCACTTAAGTCAATCAAGCACAAGGAAGAAAAAAAAAAACCACAGGCCTGGTATGATAACAAAATAAAACAGCGTCAACACTGAACACAGCTAGATCTGGTGACTTTAATATGTTAAACTTTCGTTATATTGGCTGAAACACTGTAGACAAAGGGAGGTGGGTGTAAGGGGCCAAAGAGTCTTTGTTATTGCCAATAAAAAATAATCGAGATGCGAGGCCAGAGCGCCATGGAGCGGCGTCGTGTGCCTCGTCAGTTCTTCAAAGTCCGATTAAACATAACAAGGTGCCTCCGAGAGAGTCCATTCAGCACAAAGTAAATCTATCACAGCGGTGTGAATGAGGTCCTTCGTGGATAGTCTTTGGTGGAAAGCCCGGGCTGCTAGTGTGGCTAACAGCGGGCCTGGGGTTTCCAGGGCATCAGTCCGTGAATGTTTGCCTTGTTGGTACAGTTCGTATTTGTCAAGACAAACCCGCCCGAGCTCCTCAAAAAGTCCACAAAACCGAGTGAAATCTTCCGCAACGAGTCCACAAATGTTATCGCCGATAGACCTCCTTGGAGAACGTATGCTGAAATCGTAATATACTGATTTAAATGCTAAATTAGCTAGTTAGCTAATGTCAAGGCTAGCATGCTACACCTCGAGATTAGCTAACGTTGCCTCGCCACTCAACACAACATGAAACCACCACTTGCCTATCAGAAGCTAACAGCTAGCTAACGTTAACGGCGCTATGCTAACAATGACCTAACCAATGCACCAGTTAGGTGGTCGGGACGCAAAGGTTCCTCTTCATTAAACGGCCATTTTCCATCACGTCGAGTCGAAAGTTGAGTATCCGCGTTAATCTTCAATTTAAATCCATAAAATCCATTTCGATGATCCAAACTGCTTCTATCCTCGCTGTTTCATCAAAATGGCGCATGTCGGAACCGGAAGTATCCAGGGTTCTTCCAAAGACTACACATGAACGCAAGAGGTTTCACGTCGGTCTATTTAAAAATGGAAGCACACTTCCGCCAGAACAACGACATGAAAAGATTGGCAGTTAGTAACGGCAGTTCATAATTTTTTCATTTTTTTAGTAGATACCGGCTTTCATAATTTGGAATGTTATTCTAGCTAATATTAAATTAATAAATATGCCTATGAAAAAAATAAGTGAAGCAATACAGTTATTAATACATGTATATATTAGTCACTAAAGTTCAATACATACTTAAGTTTTAAAATTAGTGTTTTGGACATTTTCAATATGTAAATAAAAAACTATTTATGTATTTAACTATATTGACTCATTTATATTTATATTTATTTATATATATATATATTTCCTTGTTAATTTATTTCATAGCCATGTGTATTTATTTAATTGGCAAATGTATGTATTTATTATAATTGTTATTTAAATAGCATGCCAATACCATAGTAGCAGGTGCTGATTTAGCCCATACATATTAAATATTTATTTATTTTATAAATCAATTGATCCGTCTTCAATCTGTAGTTTAGCCAACTTTCTTTCTAATTGTATGGTTCTCGTTGTACCAGTAAACCCTATGCTTGAAGTTGTGTTGGTGTTAGCAGAGCAAAAGGTTTCAAAATAGATGTGAACGATCTTGTTTTCCTGATGTTCTTTGGCTGTTCAATTGCGTTGTTTGAGGAGCATTAATGTATTTTCATGCTAGTTGACCGACATGACTTCATACAGGGATTTATTTATTTATCCCTCCAGTACTGTAGGGTTACTGAGTGATGATATTAGCCGTATAATAGGTCACTGTTACAGGTAGCGTGGCCGAGCGGTCTAAGGCGCTGGATTAAGGCTCCAGTCTCTCAGGAGGCGTGGGTTCAAATCCCACCGCTGCCAGTGTTTTGTTGTTGTACCAGTTATTAATATGCAAGAAGGGAAAACCATATACAGGAGAAATATACAACTTTACACAACTCCATGAAACTGTGCTGAACATTGAAGTAGGATCTAATTGGTTGATGTTTGTGATGGTCTTGTAAGGTATTGCCTTGTATGGTTCGTAAATAATTTCACACTTATTAGATACTAAGTAAAATTAGCTGCACTAATCAAACATAACATAATAACAAGCAATGTACCAGGACTTTGAGTCATTGCTTTGTCCTGTGCTCAGTATACACCCATGTGAGGTGGGGTGTTGCTTCAGGTGACATGGTGTCGAGTATGTGTGATGGTGTTGATTTCATTGTGTGGTCAGTACGTGATGGCACTGTGAGCGTATTCATCAAAACTGCTTTGAGTGTTTGCCTGCATGATGCTGCTGCTTCCATGATAATGAATCACTCTGCCTGCTGTTTATGCGGTCCTATCGTCATCTCTAACACGGCTTGCTCATGCACGTTCACACACACAGGGTCTTCCTGTTTTTCACCACAGGGAGGGGGTCAATTTTATTTTGATTACTTGTTTGTACAGGGCAGATATTTGAATATTCTCCCTCACAGACACCTGAGATGTGAACTGTACAGCAACAAAAAAATAAAGCAACAACACTGCCCCATAAACCACACGTATTTCTCCCCAAAGCACATTTTTGTGTAAATTCATAAACTTTATTTGATGTAAACAGAGACTCGGTGACAAAGCCATAAGGGTTCCCTTTGTTACACTGATGCTCACATGCTTATGCAATGGACACTCAAAACAGACACAGCGAGAGACAGATTGAGAGGGATCTAATGCATTTAATGGGGTTTCGATTTTGAGCTTAGGTCCACAAAAACGAGGACAGGAAATGGACATAGTTAGTTGTGTCATTCCCAGATGTGTGTGTGTGTGTGTGTGTGTGTTGTATTTTTACGCGATAGTTTATTATCTTCATGAAAGCGCTCCTCCTTCCTGTCTCTCTCCGCATGACTGTCTGTCTCAAACACACACTCCTATCCTACACACTCATTCGCACACACACTACGGATATACTGTAGATATAGCTATTGTAATAGCATAGCAAAAGGACATACAAAGAGCATACAAATATGCATTTTTTTCAAGCAAAAGAATGCCAAACAGTCCAGTCCGATTCCAGCTTCGCACACATGAAGTTTTACTTAATCTCTTTGTTTTGTATCATTGTACATTTTATATTTTTGGGGTTTTGGTCTGTTGGTCAGACAAAACAATCACTCTGGAGACGTCAAACTTGGCTGGCACTGGGAAACTGTGGTTGTGATTTACTTTCTTTTTATAATTTATTTTCTGACAGATCACTCTGTGCAGGCCTATTCCGGTCTCCAAGGCCTCTCCCTCTCTTTTCTTTTACCAAGAAAGACTTCCATTCATTTAATATTCTCCTCTCACAGAAGGTCCTCTCGTTTTTTTACATCCTCCACTTCCTCTCCTCTCAGACGGGCGTGGTCCTCCTGTTGGCAACACAGTTTCCAGGCAGCATCTCTGTGTTGTTGTGAGCTGCCGCAGTAGTTAAATCATCCACGGCCATGTCCATCTTAGCGTCTTTGAGAGGCGAGGTCAAGGTGTAGAGCATGAAGTCCGAGCCCACTGTCACTGGTGTTGGCAAACCTGCCATGGCTTTGGATTCAGCCGAGATGGACGGCTCTCGGTCTCGCACCAGGGATGCTCGAAAGGAGTCCCCTGCACTGTGGATGCTCCTGTAGCTATATCGGCGTGAGCGGTTGTGGTTGTAGCGGTTGCGGTAGTAAGATGAGCTGCGAGAGATGGGCGGTTTAATGAGGGACGGCCGGCCTTTAGTGCGCAGCTGTCTGTGTTTCTCTATGAACACGTGCACCGCAAGGACGCCCACCATCTCAGCCAGCACAAAGGACAGAGCTCCAAAATAAAAAGACCAGCCATAGGAGTAGCTCTTCTTGTTGTCGCTCTGGCTGGGGTCGCCTGAGTTGGCTGATATGTACACGATGATGCCAATAATGTTGCTGAGACCTGGAAGAGTTCAGAGATGGAGAGGGTCAGATGCATGATAACTACTGTAAATACATGCATGCTCATTAGATGTGCGTGTGTGTGCGCATGTGTGTGTTTCTGACCTGCAGAGACAAAGAGTATACCCGCGCAGAGGATGACGTTGTAACGTGACTTGTAGAACTCGCTGGCAGCCACACATACACCTCCGAGAAACAACAGTCCCACACTGAGGATGGGGAAGAGGCTGGAGGCTCGTACTGCGCCTGAGGAGAGGAGAATGGGGGATATACTGTATGTAAAACTTGAATACCTGAGACTTGCACTATAGTTGTTATGGATCTCGCAGTTACATGTGCACATTTGTTACCCACGTAGTAAATACTCTGCAGCATCCTGCTCATAGTCTGCATCTTCAGCAAAGTGATCGATGTCTTTGCAAACCCCCCGAAAAGTCCCTGCAGACAACAGGAAGACAAAGAAATACATTACAGTACATCCATTCGATAACTTCTGCGGCTCCATGTCATTCTGCTCTGTATCAGTTTATAACATGACATATATGCATGAAAATGTTTTTGACCCAGCACACTCTATCTTCTCTAACAATGTCTTGCATATTGAATGTGATGCTACCGACTGATGGGCTGTATCGACATTTTCCCCCTGCTTTTATACATGCAGAGGCTAATTTTGACATTCCTCTCGTCTCAATTTTAGTTCACTATGAATCCAATTAAGACTGAATATGTTTCTGAAAAAAAAAACAGGAAATTAACCAAAGTCACCACAATAACTATCTATCAATCTATAATAAACTAATGATACGAGGATGTTTTCTATATTAGAACTCAAACGTTCAATAAAACTGTCAGAGGCATTTTGAACTTACCAACCTGCACGTTTCACTTTCAAAGAGCAGACTGATACATTAGTGCTGATAGTGCACTTATTTACTTGTTGGCCTTGTAGCACTTAGAGGTAATTATGTCTGAAGACAACAAACCTCATGTTCTACTCTATATCATTTCAGGACCTGGTAGCATTCTGAGGGATTTTGATGGGAGTTGACTTGAGGTCATTTGTACGACTTTCCAGGAGCAGATATTCTCCTCGGGCAACAGACAGCTCTGTCATCCCTGAGCTTAAATTTAGATCACTGGACAGCCAGGAGCCCCGAGTCAGGTCCCGACCTGAGGGACCTGGAGGGAGATTAAGGGGTTAGGGGGTCAGGGCCAGCCCATTTAGGGCTTTCTAGACAAACAGGAGAACAATCAGGACTAGCTGCCACTCAAAGCATTTTGGATGCTGGGATTTTCCTGTATTGGTGCCGATATTAATCATATAAAAACATCCTTTAGTACAGTGAATATCTCCGCGGAGCTATGTGTTGGCAAGAAACCAAACCATAAGACAGAAACACTCAACAGTTTGAGCAATCATCAAGCTTCCAAAGCTTCCTCAGAAATAAAGGTGCTAACTAGAACCATAGGGTTATTCAGCTTGTCCCATGAGAGATCCCTTTTTGGTTCCTGGTAAAACCTTTTATAGAGGTTCCACCTGGAACCCCGTTCAGATGGTTCTACCTAGAACACAACATAAAGGGTTACACCATCTAAGACAGAATCCAGCCAGAACCTCCGATCACAAGTTCTAAAGAGAACCCGTCAATAAGGTAATGTATGAACCCATAAACCCTCAACAGAGGGTCTATCCAGAACCTTCCGCCTTCTAACGACGCTAAAAATAACACACCCAGGGCGTTATACTGTACCAAAAACTCCTTTTGTGTTTCAAGGGTTTCATCTAAAACACAATAGGGTTCCTCATGAAACATTCGAAGAACCAGGGACTGATGTGGTGCAGAGCAACCTACAACAGTCCTGGCTCACAATCACAGTTTATTTGGGGAGTGTGGGCTGGGTTCCTTTTAACACCCATGCTTTCAACAATACTTGAAGAACTCTTTCATCCAAAAAGGGTTCTTAAAGGGAACCCTTAATCGTGGCCAGCTACATTGGCGCAGAGCCGCAGTTGAAGCGCTCGTTGATTGGTTGATGCTTCACCACATCACTGGAGCGTTGACAGAAGTTGACACCAGCTCCACTTTGATTTGTAGCTCGTCATACCCGTGACAAAGCTACAAGTGCGGTGTGTCAGTTTGGCGTTTTGTGTCACCGGCCTCCATTGAAACAGACTTGTAGCCTTGTGGTGTGAGCGTACTAAGAACTCTTGAAGAACCCCTTTGGAACCCTTATTTCTAAGAGTGACAACCTATAAAAGCTTTGATTTAACCCCTCGGAAGAGTCAAAAATGAGCTGCACACACACATCCTCCCTCCTCCCAGTAACCTTTGGCCCAGCAGTGCCTTTCAGCATTTGCTCTCACGGGGATGTATTGATAATTGTGGCCCGACATGCTGCACCGATTGACCAGTATTGATGATGTGACTCGGTCGCCATGGTTACCGAAATAAAACTCATTCAGCGAGCTACAACTCGGCCGCGGTGAGCAGGTCAGAGAGAGAAAAGATCCCGAGAGAGCGTTTATTCAAATGACTGTCAGGATACAAAGAGAGATGAGGTAACATGTTGTTCTCATCACTCTCGGGAAGAAGAGCTATTTTCTGAGCACTTGTATTATGCAGCGTGTTTGTGTGCCGACTCATTAGTCTTTATTCAAACAGTTACTTTAGGAGACAATTTTGTTGTAGCTCGACGTGTAAAGGTCTCGCAGAGCTCCCATTACTCCTTTGTGTCTGTGGCGCTGTGTTTCATAAGTGCACACAGCCATATGTCAGGCTGCTGTCCTGGTGCGTTTGTATTTTGTATCAATGTCTTTGTTGTGCCTGTCGTGTCACTATTTATTGTTGTAATGTGTCATCTGGAAGAAACCAACACTGCAGCCTCGTCCTATAATTAGTTATAATACACAGAGAGCCTTCAGCTTCCCGTCTTTCTGTCTGCCTGCGTCTGGCTCACTGTGACACAAACTGACGGACACACACACACACACACACACGTGGACACACACACACACACACACACACACACACACACACGTGGACACACACAGAGAGGACTGTTGAAGCATTGATGTCCTCTGCATGCTTTGTTACCTTCCCATTAAACCATTTTGGAGCTTAGCGATAGTGGGGCAGCAGCAGCAGCGGGGGCAGAGAGAGAGAAAGCTGAATATTTCCATTTCATTCAGAAAATTAGCAAAGTAAGTGCAACCAGAGGATATAGGATAAGAGAAAGAGGGGCGCTATTAAAAAGCAATGAATAATTGAAAATGTAATTTCCATCCATCACATATCCAAGACTTAAACTCATTCCCCTTCCCTCCCCAAGATGTGGACATCAATCCAAATCAAACCATGAATCCATCTGAGCTATTATATGTGATATGTTGGAGGAGATGACATTTTTTTCTGAAGACTGTCAGTGCATATCAAAAGAGTTAGAGGTTTTCATCAGACACAGAGAGATAAAAATAAAGACTTAGACTCAAATGTATTTTTAACTGACTGCTTTAGGCTCAAAAGGCTGGTTGATGAAAGCTAGTTAACGTCTGTTTTAGCTCAAACATTGTGGAACAATCTCCCACTCAGTATCACTGCTTTTATTATCTTGTTGGTTGTAAATTCAAGTTTCTTATTAACTTTGTTTCAACTCTTTTCTTGATCATTTGTAAACTATTACATGGATAAATAAATAAAAAACATTACCACTGTTTGAGTACTGTGAGTGGTTACTCAGTGGTTACTATAGTTTGACAGATGTTAAGATTTTACATACAAAATATATGATAAGCTCATTATGATGTACTGGTATTGATCAAATTATTTCTAACTGTAAGATTTTATTCACACATCGAATAATAATAATAATAATAATAATAATAATAATAATTCAATAATACTATAAAAAATCACAGAAGACATTTTTCTGCATGACGTACTTTTACTTTTGATACTTTATGTACATTTCAACAGTACTTGCAGCCTACTTCTTGTGAATGCTGGACTTTAATAAGTAGGTTATTTTGTGGTATTGGTTCTTTTACCTAAACAAAGGGTCGGAATACTTCCTCCACAGCTGCTAAATGATGTTTAATACCGTTATTGTTTTATTCTGCAAGATCCTGGAGTTGTTATGATATAAATACAGGCAATGATTGAAATGAACAATTATTAGCAATACGGTATATTAGTATAATTTCATTTATAATGTAGGCTACTATTATATTATATCTATAGAGCATTTATCACCTGATAGACTTGAAGTATTTTCTCTCTTATGGAAGTAAAATGCATATTGTTATAGTACTTTGACACATTTTATTTTGATGATATATTAACATATGACAATAATGTTGCTGTATATTAAAGTGTTGCGATTCTGTATTCGTGGACCGGTGTACACGTGACACTTGTAAACTTGTGGAGCGCAGGTCTTACCCTCAGTGCAGCAGGTCCTCCACAGACCGGAGTGGGTCAGGACCTCCTCGTTCTTGCGGACGGTCTCGTTGTCGTTCTGGTTCTTGGAGCGGCACACCCCGCGGGAGTACAGCCAGTAGTCCGTGCCCACCGCGATGGTCATGAGGCTGAAGGCGCAGAAAGCCCCCGCCGTGGTCAGCAGCATCATCACACCGCGGTTACACAGCCTCATGTCGGCCGGGCCTCCTCCTCCTCCTCCACCTCCTCCTCCTCCTCCTCCTCCACAGCGAGGAGTCCTCCAGCGGACGGAGACCAGCGAGGGTTTAGAAACTGTTAAAAACTTCCCCCCGGTGTCTTGTCTTTGTGTGGATCCATTCGGCTGAAAGAAACTCAGATTGTGTGCACATCTTCTGCAACCTAAGCTATAGGCCCGCTCGTGTAGTTGGATAACTGCGCCGGTTTTCCTCTAAGCCACATGCACAGGACTAAGGTCACTGAGTTGGGAAGTTTTGTCAGAAGCACAGTTGAAGAATCAGAGAGGAAACGCAGGCCGAGGGGCAAAAAGTGGAATAAAAAAAACACACAAATCCTCGATAAAACAAAAAGTTGTTGTGAGAAAACAGCAGCAGCGCTCCTCTGGACACCATCTAGTTGGATGTAGCTCGACTCTGTGTGGTTAACTGCAGGATAATCCCGCCCTCCTGTGTGTGTGTGTGTGTGTGTGTGTGTGTGTGTGTGTGTGTGTGTGTGTGTGTGTGTGTGTGTGTGTGTGTGTTTGTTGCTGTCACTGAGCAACATGGACAAACCTCGTAGCTTGAATCAGGGTGGTTCAGCACCATGGACAGCAGCACTGTGGCGATCATGTTAAAATGGGAGTTTTCGCAGGTGAGAAGGAAAGAAAACTTTACTTTCTTCGTTTATATTAAAGTATATATAAAATGCTTTCCATAGTAATATTGGTATAATAAAGAAAGCCACATAGCTTACTGCATTATTATGCACTAATCAAATGATCACCTATCGTTTTCGAGTATTGAATATAAACAATGATTGACAAGCAACTGAAACCTTCATGTTCATGTGTCTCTACTTCAAAGAGCACTTTTACTGCATTATCTTTGACTGAAGATCAGTCAGAAGAATTGTGTGAAATAAAAATATCAAAATATTGTTTTTATGCAGAAAGGCATAATAACAATAATGTTGAAATAGTAGTCAATAACATCAATAAGTACCAGGTGTGCAGCTGATCAATAAGGTTGCCTTTAGTAAATGAGGTTGATAAGATATTAGACGCACTTTTACAATATTTTGAAAACTTTAAATAAGGTACAGCCAGACATTTTATTTTCTGAGGACTTTTTGATTGATATCTTAGCTGTTACCTCATCATGAGTTCTTTGTGTTAACATCATCCGGCTCACATCCAGCAGTAAATGAGAGAGGAGCTGTCTAAGAAGAGTCCATGCTCCTCCATATGAATGAATAAAAGAGTTAATGACCATATGCATATTTAAGACTTTGAATATAAAGTGAGCATCTGGGAAGAAGCCAAAGCAATCAGCATCAACAGAAAAGATGGTTGAAGAGAAAAACAACTATTGGAATGCTGTTCAACACACACACACACACACACACACACAAAACATAGCAAATCTCAACCACTGATTAAAACCAATAAGAGAGAACAATAAACCTTAATTTTGATTAGTTGTTGAAGTCAATTATCAAGCAAAAATGCAGAACATTCTTTAGGTTTTTTTTCTCATGACTGCCAATTTTCTGCTAATGAAAATGCACACACACACACACACACACACACACACACACACACACGTCTATAAACACACACACACACACAAACAATTATTAAACAGACTGTTTAAAAAAATTAGATTTCTTTAAAGCTACTATGAGGAACTTTTAAGTTGTTATTAAACTGTCTTAATTTAATACTGATGAATCAGCGAGATCAGGCCAAATCACGCAGGATCACCAGCAACTCCTTCAGCTCAGACTCCAGCTGGGCCTGTTAGCGACCAGACATCACTGCCGCCGTCGAATTTCGGTGGGAGCAAAAGCTTCACTGCGCTGGGAGCGAAAACAAACACCACCCTGCTGGAGGTCCCTGCCCCATATATCTGGGGCTGCTTGAGGGAAGGGAGGCACAGGAGAACCAGAACTTGGTCAGCGCAGCGAAGACTGTCGGACCCTGCTGCAGCAGGCTACAATAAGAGTTTTTCTAAAAAAGACTCTGGAGCTCAGAAAGACACAGATTTGTCCACAGCGACTGTTAAAAATCAAAACACACAATTAAAGTCCCTCGTAGCAGTTTTTGTTGCAACAGTAGCGATGTGTAATCTGTTGTGTACAGCTGAGTAAAATACAAGAGCCAGTGTTACTGAAATGGTATAATGATAATTCACTTTAATGTAGGTATCATACTGTAGGTGTCTCTCACGCGCAGGTAAATATGGCGCATGCAACACGTATACTGTCCTGTTACACAATTTCTTCAGGTTGCTTTATAAAAGTTGCCCTCTTCCCCCAAACCTCTTGCTTCTTTTCTGGCCTTTTGCATAGTAAACAGTTTATTCTCCCCTCCTTTGCCCTCGCCCTCTCCCTCTTGTATTACATATCTCATTTTCCATTTCTGTTCCACCTTAAATTGTAGAAGTGAATGTGAGTCGGGGACAGGGGAGGAAGAAGAGGACGACAATGGGGAGATATAAAAATGGGAAAAACAAAGTAAAAAGTGACAGCGGAGTGTTGGCAGAGATAAAGAGCAGAGAGAAAGTGAGATGGGGCTGTGAAGAATATAGAAGTGTATTATAACATGACAAACACTTCTAGCTCTAGATCCCAGTCCTATTTACACGTACACTGAAACACAAGTCATACAGAATTATTACATATACTTTATATATTCATTTGACAGAGTCTCATATTTTGCTCCACGCTTTGGAAAGCTAACTCTTTAGCATATTTCGACATTATTAGAGACACAGCATTCGAAGTGGAAACAAAATATGGAGCATGGATATTTCAAAACTGACTTGCATCGATAAATTCAAGACACCAGAGGTTTTTTTTCTTTCCTCCTCCATGATGTCAAACGCAAATCTTAAGGGAACTACTGTACCAACGAATATGGCATGCATAGAGGAGCTGCACCACAAAGACTGTATATGCCTACACAGCACTAAACCACTGCGTACACAGTGGCAGAGAGAAAAGAGAAGAGAGAGATTAAGCAAGAGGAAAAGACTGAGACATTTTTAAATATCGCTGCCAAACAGGCATTTGGGGGAATTTTCTTCTTCTTCTTTTTTTTTTGCATCAATTCGGAAGACGAGACGTGCTTAAGACTAAGTTCAGGACTAACTTAGACGTGAGGTTACAAATCAGGATTTAAAAAAAAACAACCTTCCTTCCCTCCAAACCGCAGCCTTCACAGATGTGTGTGTGTGTGTGTGTATGTGTGAGTGCATATATGACATATTGATCATGGAATGTTCATGAGGCAACTTTTACAGGCCGAAGAGAATCAAGTAAACAAATGCACACTGTTGTTGATCGATAAGAGCACATACACACAGTTACACATTCACTATAACTCTGTATTGACCTGCTTCACCACGAGGACCTGTGAATACTATGCCTGGAGTTTTCTGGAAACTGGTCAAACTCAGTCTCAGTGCGACCAACCAGCAGCTAAAGCCATTGTGGTGGTTTATGATTATTGTCCAGTTAAGATGCTGGTGTGGGTTGAGATGTATGAGACGTGGCGGTAAGTGGTGGTGCGATGAGATGCTGGATGAGTCCTGGATGGCTGTGTGACTGGGCTCTACAGGTTGGAGTAAAGTCTTTTTCGGGCGGCGTCTAACCAACAGGAACTCTTCAGACTTGTATGATGAATTCGGGGTTGGTGTAAGAGAAGCCTTGAAACTCGTTCTGGTCCAAATTCATAATGAAGAGCTTGTCTGTGGGCGTCAGCTCCACCGCCATCTTGGTGAACTCCTTATCGAAGTTGCCGACGTCACGGCGAGATTTCTGCGAAAGAGAGAGAAAAGAAGGAGAAAGAGAGAGCGTGTTAATTAAGTTAGAGTGAATTTGTACAGCGTTTAAAAAAGGCAGTTTAGAGAGAAGAAGGTTGACAACAAGCAAAAAGAACAACTCTCCCATAGAGGCACAAAGATGGAGGATGGAGAAGGAGGGAAGGGAGGATTTAGAGTTTCAGCACACAGAAAGACAATAATCTGCAGAGGTGGGACAAAGTCGACTCAAGTCCCAAGTCAAGTCCAAGTCCTAAAAGTTGTGTTTAGAGTCCTAAATCATTATGTACCCTTCACCAGATCTAATGCAATTTTAAATCTGTAAGCAGGTAGCACAGTACATTTACAAAAATAATTTGGATGAATGATTTTAAAATGGGCATCAACTACTTTTAAGAAAAAGCTAAATGACCAGGTCTTATTCTGTTGTCTCTTCATCAGGGGACCAAAGTCCTCCAATGCAGCTCATCCATCACCCAAAAGTCTTATAAAATGTTCGTATTATTTTACATTAAATAAAAAATGTAAAATAGTAAACATTTAAATAAATTAAATGTTGTCCAACTACGACTGCTAAAGCCTTATAATACCTTTTAGCACATGAACTTTTAATACATTTTTGCACAAAATAAGGACTGTTGATTTGAGAAACTTTAACTTCTACAGTTACACACAAATTGTTGTTGTCAAGGCTAATTTTGGTAATATTTGACTTAATAAAAGTGCAATGTAAGATCCAGAATTTTTGTTTAAAACAAAGAAATGAACTAAGATCGTCAACAACAAAGGTTACAGTTTTGCCGTTATCTCAAAGACGTCTTTGTGTTGTCTTACATAGATATCTACTGAAATGAGCATGCTAAACAGCTAGCCGCGGTAGCTTCTAATGTTTTTCCAACCCACTTAAAATGAAACCACACGCTTTTCAGTATGACTTTTTGAGACTATAAAAATGAGAAAATAATTAGCTAGCTACCACACGAATGGCAGCTCCGGAGGCGCCCTTCAGTTGGCGGCTGTAGCAGCTCAAATTCAGCCAGCGCAAAACCTGCCGCCTGAAGTCACAGCTTTACGGTTTATTTTCTGTAACAAGTGTGGCATGAAAGCATGGTGGAATTAGCTAGTTAGCTAGCTTAATTCAAACTCAAGCACTAGCCAATCACAGCACAGTCTACGCTGCGTCCGGCTTTTGTCATATGGAAGTGGGCGTGGCCCGTCATGTCTTGTAATACCACTTGTAACTCCAGAAGCGATAGTGAGTCAATGTAGCGTCTAGTCAAGTGTTGCCAACTTGTCGACTTCCTCGTTAAGATTTTCAGACCCTTTTAGGGGTCAAGGAAAAAGTGAGAAATGTAATATATTGTCATTTATTCCAGTGCATGCTGCTCCAAGTAATCGCTGTTAACACGAGCGCTCGAAGCGCTGCTGCTGGGTTTAACCTGCAACCGTCGCAACAGAAAGTTTTCTGATCCGGCGGGATGTCGGGGCAGTCACCTGGGACACATCTTACACACCGCCACTTTAAATGTACTTTGTACCTTTTTTTGTTTTGAAACAGAATTTATATTAACGTCGAAGTACTACTTTAGAGATTATATATTGTACCATTAAGTAAATATAATTAAATGTGAAACAATGTAAAATATGAAGATTTGCTTTGGAGCAATTTGGTGCCCTGACTTCAGCATTTATAAAATACGAGGTATTTCTACAACCCTGCAAAATGTTGTTTTCGCACAAATTATTGTTATGAGACAGAGTTTTGTGAACCTGTCCGTACAGTCTAAGTGAAGTCATATGTATTGTGGTATTGCTGAGTCTCAGTAGAGTCTAGTCCACACCTCTGATCATCTGTAAATGGAGGCGCCATCAGTCTAGACTCAGAAAAACACACTTCTGATTCCACACAGGACTTGTCGACAAAAACCAGAAACACAATCAAAAGATGAAGAAAGACCAACCGAAACATTTCAACAGCACAAATGCAGAAAGATCCAAGACAAACCTCCGCAGCCAGAGAGAGGAAACGTTCCAGTACAAAACAGACAATGGATCAATAAAACAGACCGGCTGCAGACCAAATCACAACCGGAAAGGATTTCACACAGGGAGGTGAAGCAGTGAGCCCCAGGCAAGACACATGTACCACACACATAACGTCACACACACAAAGCATTCAGTTTCCTACCTCCTCTTTTTTGTCTCATCACAGGGCTTCCAGCTGAAATGAGGGGGGGGGGGGGGGACTTTCCCACCTTTACCACTGGTCCACAAACTCACCACTAATGCATTTTTGTAAATGAGGCAGGTGTGACGCTGCATATTTTAATCGCTGCAATGTGTGTTTGTAAGCAGTACGAAACAATAAATGAATGGTTGATAACATATTATAACGTAATGTATCATGTGATCAGTGTATATATATATATATATGTTATATATGGAAATCGGACACTATCACACAGTTGAAATAATATAAAAGTTTGATTCATGTTTTGTTTATTACACATATTAATATATTGTTTATTTATAAAAACTTCCTCTCACTCCACTCTCCACGGATGAAGGCCGTTAATGATGCAGCGAAAACTCAATTTAGTAAATGGACCTTGAATTTTTGGTCAAACTGTTTAGATTAGGATTGTAGTTTTTTGAAAAGCAATCCAATATTGTTATTTTTGACAAACACCATTTCCCATAAGCCCTAAACCACATTATGGCTCGACAAGTTTGTCGGTAATTACAGCTGAGTGAACACTGTGAAAGTAGAGGTCGCAGCTAAAAATGACGGTGACTTTTATCGATACGTATAAAACCAAATTAACCGAGCACCCACGCGGCTAAATGTTCATGGAAGCTGTAGTTTTTTTCTGTGCTTACAGAGTAATTGCTGTTTTACTTTGATAAAATCACAAAGGTAAGAAAGTATAAAAAGAAAAATTGTGTTAGTTATTTCCCCATTTCTAGTTTATTCTGAGCTAAACTAAGCCAGCCGGCTCCTGCCTCTTTAGCTTAGCTTCCAGATATGATAAGAGTTGAACTGATCGTCTCACCAAATAAAAAGTATGCTCTTTAAAAGTGTTACCATTTTGGGTGCAGCAGCAGTAACAAGGCAGACACAGCAGAAGTAGTCTGGTAGGCACCAGTGAGTATATTATCAGTTTCCAGTCATACAGGACAGTTATACAATCCACAGAAGCACCGCTCGCATCCATATTTATCCAAATACCTCTCTGATATAGAACTCCATATATATCTATATTTTTTTCCTCATAATCTCTCTCGCTATGTCACTATTAATTAGACACCATTACGATCATCACAATAGACGCTCACTTCTTGCACCTGGCAGAATCAATCAAAGCGAGCATCTTTGTGCATCTGTGACGTCAACATGATGCCGCCTCCCTCTTTTGATACGAGCTCAAAGAACAAGATTTGACACATTGTTATAACCCTGCATCGTTTCACAGTTACAAAAAGATAATACAACCTGCCTCACAATGAAACACGCGTCTTCGTTCATTTTATACATGAAAATGACTTTCCGAGGGTATTGTATTGTTGGAGAACAGATAAGCTATAATGCATATTCTAATAATTACACATGTACTGCAAAATGGCACAAAGATGGCCGTCCATCACAGTTGTTGAGGACAATATCTTTCCACATCCTCATGATTCTGAACCCTATTTTTCTTTTTTTTGGCACTTTTGGACATCCTAACAAACTACCAGCTTCACAAGACTCGTCTGATGTGAAATTGTTTACAAGCGCAGAGATATGTCATTAAAAACACAGTGTAATGTGGTGAATGTTTTCATTAATGAGTCAGGAGAAAAGTAATAACATTTCAGTCAAAAATCACTAACTTGACGCAGACTCTCGGCAGCTGCATGTATAAAGACGTCTACCCTCTGACTGGTTAAAAATGAATTCAGCAAAAATGTTAAGCTCATCACAACACTGACGGAACAGAAAGTGTAGAAGTATTTGGTCCTATAGACAATATAAAGTCAACATTGGGAAACTGATCGGTACTCAAACAATCATAGCAAAGCAATTGGTCAGTTTTCACTTACATTGTATGTATATTACCAAATATGTGAGTATAGTACATCACAGTACACGCATCAATATTACTGAGAGGTCGTCATAGTCAATATGCAATCACAGGGATGGTGATACGGAGAGAGAGCAGGTTCAGGTCGGCCCTGAGGTTGGACCCCGACCTGAAGGTGCTGGTGTGAGCAGCCGGGCGGCATTCAATTCTGCACTGAGGATAGAAATACAGCCGGTAGAGCCGGTGTGCTAAACCACAGTAAACGGAAAACCGTGTCTCCTACTGGCAACTTGACACGTGAATATTGGATTATTTCTCCTGATTGTTAGCGTTTGAGCACCTGTATGCATTTGCATCTGAACGTTATTTGGAGAAATAGTTTTCTAGGAAATACGCTTGTTTGTCAGTTTGAGTTAGACGAGAGGATCGATACCAAATCTTATGACTGTAGATACAGAGCTGGAGCCAGGAGGCAATTATCTTATCTTGGAGCGGGAGAAACAGCTAGCCTCGCTCTCCACATAAATGCAGCTACTAGAACTAAAGTTAACTAATTAAGACGTTTTATCTAATGTATTTAATACACACACACGAAGAGAGTTGAACAACAACAAAATGTGTTTTTTTATGGTGAAGACTCTCGAGCAAACACAACAGCCTGCAGGTGATGAGCTAGCTGTTTTCCCCCTGCCTCCAGTTTTTATGCTAAGCTAGGCTAATCGCCTCCTGGCACCAGCTCCTCACCCTACACGCAGACATGACATTGACATCAATCTTCTCATCGACATTGAACTATTTCTTTAACGTTTCACCCTGCCGAATGCAGCCTGGATATGACATCGTGGTGAATTTGTTTTGTTTGTTTTTAATGTATGTTTCCGAGGTGTCGGGGATTACTAGTGCAGCCCAGTGATATGTGGCGTGGTCAGTGAGTTGTGTGAGGGTACTCAGGGTTAACAAATGAGAAGCCTTGGAATTCTTCCTGGTCCAGGTTGGATATAAGCTCCTGATCTGGGGGGGTCAGCTCGGGGGGGTGGCGCGTGAAAAAGCGATCAAAGTTCTCTGCATCACGCCCACACTGCCGTGGAGAGGAAAGGAGAGGAGAGAGAGATGGGAGGGGGTGGAGGGGGAGGTGGAGTGAGTTTGATGAAGGATGTGAAGAAATAAAGGACAACAACAAACGACAAAGAGAAAAAAGAGAAAAACAACTAAAACATGGCATCAACCAATCAAATCACTCACAGCCGAAACTGTGGATTTCCATTGGTCCGCATGTGAGCCGGTGACATCTCAGCTCTATCATTGGTGATTACACTCACAAATCTCATTTGTCAGAGTAGTGACCAATGGCAGGTGATGGTTGGGTTCAGGGAATGAGCGATGTAATCTATAACTTACCTTCACTACGTGTGTTATTCTCTTCCTTACTGCGACTCATTTCTTAGGTAATCAGTAAAGTTCAGATAATATTCAACAGTGTGTGTAATGTACTCACAGCTTTAGGTTTGAAAGGCGGCTGGACCTCTTTATTCGCCAGTTTTTCCCAGTCTATGTAGCGGAAGAAGGCGTGCTCTTTGATGTCTCTCTCCCCCTCTGGACCGCAGCCCAGACGCTTACCTGGGTGCTTGGTCATCAGCTGGAATCACACACAGACACACAAGGTGAGGAGAGGACATGCGTCTGTGTGTGTGTGTGATTGTCTGCTTATACAATGTCCAAACTGATCCCCCCTTCACGGCATGAAGCTGTATTACGGGTGTAAAGAAGCAGGTAAACTCTATTAGGGCTGAACTATACATTTTATTTGTTTGTGTTAAACGTTGTGTAAAGCCTTTTGTGAATGTATGACGTCTGATAAATTGCCTCAATTGATGTCAAGACTGCAAGTTTGAAAATGAAAAACAATCTGGAAATGTGAGAAAGAAGTGAGCGTACCAGACCTCTGCAGCACGCTCCTCATCTCTACTAGAGGCTCGCAGCACAAGACTACATTAGCTGCTACTAGCAGAACACATACCAAATCTACGACTGAGCTGACGGCGGTCGAGTAGCATTATGGGTAATGTAGGCGGCAGGGTTTCACAAGTTTTGTGGATGTGCATTTGAGCATGCGGCCTCACCCCCTTGCAGATAGCAACAGCTTCTTTGGACATGGATTTAGGGTAAGAGACGTGATGCTCCATGATCGACTGGAACAGCTCATCTTCATCTTCCCCGTCAAAAGGCGGCTGGATGGGCACAAATATACTTCATCATTTTTTTTCTTTTTGCCACAATTAAAAAAGTAACGACAGTGATTGAATACAAACCTGTCCAGCAAGCATTTCATAGAGCAGTACTCCAAAGGCCCACCAGTCTACCGACTTTCCATAAGGCTGATAAGCTATGATCTATAAGACACAACGGTGGAGTCGTGAGTCTCATTCAGGGGTTAAAAAAAAGCATTAAAAAGAAGCATCGACCAACTATCTAACAGCACGTTGACACACCTCTGGAGCGATGTAATCTGGTGTTCCACAAAAGGTTTTTGTGGTAGTTCCATCGTACATGTTCTCTTTGCACATGCCAAAGTCGGCTATCTTTATATGGCCTTCAGCGTCCAGCATCACGTTGTCCAGCTTCAGATCCCTGACACACACACACACACACACACACACACACACACACACACACACACACACACACACACACACACACACACACACACACACACACACACACACACACACACACACACACACACACACACACACACAGGTATTATTCACACCTGTATTCTCCAATGATTGTAAGCTGCACATGCAGACTCGAGCTGATTTACAGACTGACTCACCGGTACACGATGCCTTTAGAGTGAAGGAAGAAAAGTCCAATGGCAATCTCTGCAGCATAGAACCTAAAATGCAGACGAACACCAGTTTCTAACCATGTGTGTGTGTCTGTATTGACATGGATAAACAGTATGTTGTGTGATGATGAAAATAAAAGTGAACTTCTTCACTCAGGATGTCAAAATTGCACAATCATTTTCTGTTTTCATGAATGGACTGACGCCTGCAAGCTAGTTCAGGCAGGCAACTCGGGCTGCAGTGATCCATATTCACGACATGGGTCTCACTCTCGATATCATCTACCAAACACACTTGATCTCTCCCTCGTCACTGTCTCAGTTTTGCTGGCTTCTTTTTCAGCCCCACCAACACACCAGCATCCTCCTGCAGGCTCCGGCTAGCTGGGGGAATATATCCAATATATTTAATCAGCTCGTGTAATCATATCTGCACAATGAGTCAGAGTCTAGACGCCAAACTAACTACAGTGTGTTTATTTATATCACTGTCTACACTGAGATCTATAGTGTGTATTCATGTCATACCTCCAGCTGTATATTATCTATATATTGTCTTATTATTAGGCAAGTTTATTTGTATAGCACATTTCAACAACAAGGCAATTCAAAGTGCTTCACATAAAACCATTGAAAACATCAAAACAAAAGGCAAAAGATTATTAGCATTACTTGTACCTCTACTTGCACTATATATGTTAAATATATAAGTACTTCGTACTGCAACTGCTGCACATGTTCATACTGTGTATATATATATATATATATATATATATATATATATATATATGCTAACTCTGAAACAACAAGGTGCAACTCTGCAATGACAATAAAGTTGAATCTACCAAAAAGTTGCTGAAATCATTTGACAAATACGTATGCATGTGTGAATAATTATTCTTTTTTAAATGGTATTATATTTCTCACTTATTTTATTGTATTGAAGTTGTACAATGTAATAATCTAGTGGATTATTTTATTAAATTGTTATCTTTTTGATGTCTTACACTTTTTAAATTGCTGAATTGCTTTAGTCTTATCTTTTGATTGAATAATTAGTATCTTTCAACATTTCAGGATCAACCCAAAGGGTTCAGACATCAACTGATAAAGAAGAGAAGAGCACAGTATGATGAAGGGGAAAATGAATTAGAAGTAAGAAGAGAAGAGGAGGAGCACAACAAACTCTGAGCAAGAAAATACAAGAAAGTGTTTTGCATGAACACTCACACAGCATGAGGCTCCTTGAACTTGCCGACCTGTTGGATCTGGTACATGAGGTCTCCTCCATTTATATACTCCATGACAAAATACAATCGGTCCTGGAAGACAAAGAAAAAGAGGAGAACAATTCATAAATGTGATAAACCGTGTTACAAGTGTTGCCATGTTTCTTTATGTTCTCGTCTTTGTCATGTTGTGCATCCATACCATGGTTTGGAAACAGGAGTGCAGCTGAGTGAGGAAAGGTGGTTTTCCACCCAGAGCGAGGACTCTTTTCTCCACCATGGTGCACTCCACGTCGTCGTCCTGGATCACCACGTCCTTCTTCAGGATTTTGACGGCGTACAACTCATCGGTGCCCTTCCTCTCAGCCAGCATCACCTGAAGGGGAGGCAACAAAGAGGAAACAAATCAGCTTCACAGTGATTTAATCTCGTTGTCCCGCCACTGGCCACCATGTCTAGTGTTCATCACCTTGCCAAAGCTGCCCTTGCCCAAAACCATGATGAAGTTGAAGTCCGAGAGCTTGACCCGGTCCTGATTGCCATTGCTGTCGTACTTGCACACCGAGGAGGAGGAAGAAGAGTCTGTGGGCTTCCCCGGCCCCACCCTGGCCCTCTGGAGAGAGAAGATATGACGGGAAAGGAACGAGGTGATAAGAAGAAGAAGAGAAAAGTCTCATCTTAAAAAAAAAAACACAAGGACAGCACAAATTGAACCTGTTGTCATTTTGTGTCTCCGTTTCTCACCTCGAACTTTTGTCGTAGCTCCTCGTTGCCGTCTTCTCCGTCTGGCTGGACGGGAACATTAAAGTATTCTCCTTCCTCCTGAGAAAGCATCTTAAACCTAAACCCCAGAGTAAAAACACAACATCCAGGATTACCACGAGACATATGACAATGAAGCCCTTAAATATCCACACCCCTGTTCCCTCTGCCTTTGTTATTTGTGCATACACCCGTGTTATTTTCCCAATTATCCACCGTATCTTGACATCTTACCATCCATCTACCCCTTGTTTCTGAAGCTCCGAGATCCCAAAGGACAGGGATCCCATGAAGTCGTTCCTGCTGGTCAAATCCCAGTCCCAGATCTCCACTGACAGACGGCGGTCCTTGTCGGTTTCTTTTAGGCTGCTAAGGAAATGAGATGAAGGGTGTTCTTAAAATAGGTCAATAATGAAAACCGCGTCCACAGTTTGGTTTCAAAGCCACATTCTCTATTTGAACTGGTTAACACCTCAGCAAGTGACAGTTTTTCATGCCTGTGCCTTTCCTAGCAGCCACACAGCAACCCAGAATAGCTTGAATAACAACAAGCAAGAATGGGGACAGGGTCACTCGCATGAGCTCCAGTTAGATTTGTGCTTAAGTGACCGAAAACGGGCCCAATAGAGTAACTTGAAACCAAAAGAGCAGAATTCAAACAATGCCAAAAATACGTTTGCTGAAGCCTCAAAACTCATGGAACACAATGACTCACAAAGTGAAGGTCTCATTCCAGATGGGGTTGAGGCAACATTTGATGGTCTTGGTCTTCTGCTTGCTCTCACTCTTGGGATCTGGGATCAGCTTGAGCTTGACGTAGGGGTCTGACAGGCCGTTGGGATCCATGGGGACCAGGTTCCTGGCCTCTTTGACTGCGAGGGGTGGAGGAGGACACGGTTACGAAAAAGTGTCAGAAAAACCATCTGAAGATAAGACGCACTTTGAGACAGTTTGGTCTGGATTTTGTCCTTTTTCAGAGGACAGCAGGATGTGAACCTGTCAGTGTGAGTCCTGCCCTAAATAACTCTTTGACAACATTTAACAACAGTTTAGTTTCTGTTCCATAATCAATCCACAGCCGTCTGAGAGAGAGAGCCGGCACGTGGATGCATGTTCCAGTGGCGATATGGGTCAATCGTTGGATCATTGATCGACTAATGGACTTTCCAGTTTTAGTCCTAGGCTGATAGAACTTTGAGAGGCCTTCAGTGTGTGTGTGTGTGTGTGTGTGTGTGTGTGTGTGTGTGTGTGTGTGTGTGTGTGAACGAAGAGACAGAGAGCACTCACTGGTGACGGTGAGAGTGTCGTCAGCGATCTGGGCAGTGATTTGGATGCGTCCTCTCCTCTCGGTGTGATCTGTCCCACACAGGCTCGGGACGTTGGCCACACATCGCTTGTGGATGTTCATCATACAGTCTGAACACAGACACACAAAAACGCACAAGTGAGTTTCATCTATGTAGCCCAAAATTCTAAAATTTACAACGCATGACCCTCCTTAAACCTTCAACTCAGTACCACAATGCTTTCGGTACTTTATCATCAGATTAAAGGCTTTTCAGATCAAGTGTTGTGTCCGGTAGGGAAGGGACGATGTACTAACTTATGATTTATGATTATCTTATTGAAGATTGTTTGGTTTTTTGTGTGTTTCTTAACAAAGGGTAAGTGATTCCAGTATGTTTCAGTGCCATTTTAAGAGTTTTAAAGCAAATTATAATAATTAGTGAGACAATATCGTCAATCGCAATTATTTGGGACTTAATTGTCGTGACCAAAAATGTTCATATCGTCCCATGCGTAGCATTTGGGGACTGACGAGAGATATTGAAAGAGAATTGGTCAAAACTGAAACAGCAGGTTAAGGATTAAGGATCCTACACCTTCCATAATGCAACTCAACAGCGTTGTTTCATTAGACCCTCCCTGCATAATAAACACCATTTTACCTACATCTGAGATGGTTTTACATCAATTTGTTTTGAGTACAGCTATACAGGCAAATGTAAAAAAAAATAATAGTGAGCACCTTTTTAAAAACCTTCTTTGTAATTTCTCAGTCTGTCCACTAGATGTCAGCCTGTTCTGATGTACAAAGCTCCACATTTTATGTTTTCCATCCCATGATAAAGATCTTTCTTATGAGAACGTCTTCTGATGAGTTTCATCTTAAATCTCCACGAGGCAGCGCACTAAACACATCACTAATTGATGTAACTTCCACATTTGTGTCTGCCTCCACTCAGCTGCACTGTCCATTAAAACTTTATAGAGGGATGACCCAGAAACAAACAAGTTTTTGATGTGGCAGAACATCTCATCTCATCATGGCAGCAGATCTAAAGCAAATAAATGCCTTGTCTGTGTATTAGGAGCCCTGTGACACTTTCTTAGGTCCCTCCAGTTTAAAGCGAGCAGACAGAGCGTTGGGAGGGACTTGATCCGAGTCACACTACTCTCTGCAGTTTTGAGGGACAAGTGAGGAGACCACTGTGACTTCCTGCAGCTCAGAAACATAGATGATGAAATATCGATACCTCACAGAGGAAGGTCCTTACTGCTTTGCGACTTCTGTCAGCCATCAAGAGTCACGTCCCTGTTTTTTGTGATTTGAAATTCAGCCGTGAGATCATAACCAAACTTTTCTCATCGGTGATTTATGTTTCAAAATGTCTTACGAAGGACCTAAAGATTATTGAGAGTTAATCATTTAGCCATAGCAAGTTGATATCAGAGACAATTGTGTGTGCATTTCAAAAATATCTAATTTGTTAATTTGAATAAAATTTGCAAGAAACACGGAGCACCGAGCTAGTAAATGTTTGTTCACGTGGATTAATATATAACCTAACAACCTTTTTGTGAATTGTGTTGTACAAGCTACCGCAGTGTTTTCAGCAGCAACACTTTAACACCAACCTTCTTTCTTTTCCTTTTTGAGTACATCTGGTGACTAAATATAAATGTATAAAAACTGCTTCAAAGTCAAAGTCCATCAAACGCTGCGTAATGCTCACAGGTCCAATGAGGAACTGTCTGCTGACTAAATCATGTTGGTGATCGCACAGCAGAGATGTAGCCTACTTCCTGTTTGTGTCTTTGTTGCCAACGAACAGGCAAATGATCAGCAATAAATACGACACAACAGCAAGGACGTAAAAAAACGATTCACTCGTATGAGAAGCTGATAATATCTCTCCCACTGTCGGTCATTAAGCTGATAATATCATCAGTCATTGTGACTCATGAGCAGGTCAAATATAGTAAATGATGTCTGCAATGTAAACTCAGATAATGTGTTTTTTAACTTCAGTCCACAATCCACATATCACAAGCAGTGTGTGGATTATGAACGCTATAAAGTAAAACAGTATGAATTGGAATGACAGAAATATAAAACTTCAGCCTTGATGCTGCAGAATTAAGAGTCTGGAGCTGAACCCAGCAGGGATTCAGTCTCCGTCTCTGGACTGGATGAGGAACCCGGAGAGAACCCGGAGAGAATCCCTGACAACACAGGAAGGACACACAGAAGGTTCCAAGCTGAACCCAGAACCCTCTTGCTTCCAGGTGACAGCGCTAATCACTACACTACAGAGACACGTTAACAACACCGTGTATGTTGATGTTTGGATCAACTGTTAAAAAGAAGCAAAAAGACAAATGTGCAAAACTGATTTAATTGTCCCTTGACTATAAGCCTTTACATGTATAAACAAATGTATTAACGTTCCAAAACTATAAAAATGTGTCAATATGTGAAATTAATTGTCTTAAAAGTGAATCGTTTGAAATGTATAATTTATGCAGCGAGCCACAAAAGGTCAATAAAGCAGGTAAATTCACAATGTCTGCCTCCAGCCTCGAAAGCACAAGTGTGATCGCTTTAGATCATTAAATAAACATTATCATTTTGAATTAATATTTTGAATAAATAAATAAATAAATAAATACTATAAAAATAAATCCTGAAATATATAAATGAGTGACTCATTTATATATTTATTTTCACATTTATGGAACAATTACTGCCAAATTTATTTATTTCAGGATCTATTTCACAGGCCACACACACGCACATACACACACACACACACACACACACTTGTGTACGTACGGTCACATTTCATGCCCTGGTGTATTAGCCCGTAGAGGAGGGAGCCACAGTGGTCACAGAAGGTCGGGCTGGAGTAAGTGTGGACCTTAAATTTGTGTTTACTACGAGGATCCTGCAGAGGCACAAACACAGAGAGAAGAGAGAACAGAGAGTCACTTCAATTCAATATTTAAAGTAATCCAGGTCGCTTTGTGTCGCTGTGCTACGACTCCATTAAAAGATTTAAATCTGCTCAGTTGTTCCCAGTAGTCCTGTAAGCGGTATTTAAAGGGTCGGTTCGCCCGAATTACAAAATAGAAAATGTTCTCACTTACCTCTAGTGGCTTCTAACCATGCCGATAGTTTAGCACGTTTTGAGATATAATATATGGCCAAAAGTATGTGGACACCAGAACATCTCCGCCGTATGTGAGCATCTAACTCCTTAACCATGATTATGAAACTATAACAACAACAAAACAACCGTGTAATTCACTCCTCTGGGAAGAGAGGAACATCTTTTTAACCTGGCTGAAGGAATTTGCTCTGCAAAATTATTGAGATGAGGCAACGCAGCTCTGATTGAGTGAGTTTGGAGAATGCTTAACAATACAAAGAAAGACAGAGGAGTTAGAGATTAATAAACATCAGTTATATGACTTCAAAATTCATGCTGACTCACAAATATGTGTGTGTGTGTGTGTGTGTGTGTGTGTGTGTGTGTGTGTGTGTGTGTGTGTGTGTGTGTGTGTGTGTGTGTGTGTGCATGCATCATTGTGAACACAGTAAATGAGTGATGTTGGCTCATTAACCTGAGGCAGCCAGGCAGCACATTCTCTCTTTACCGACATTTCTCAATGTGATTTGGGGCTGACAGCTCAGCAGGAGGACAAGGGGTCTGTACATGCGCGCGTGTGTGTGTGTGTGTGTGTGTTCATCCAGCTGCAAATACAGGAACTACTTGGATGTACACACACACACACACACACACCAAAAGCTAGTGCTGACCTTGCTAATGTTATTAATAAACATCACTCACCAGCGAAACAATCACTAACCGTGTGTTTAACATCTAACGTGAACAGCAGCAGTCTTGTCTTTACTTACATCGGAGGCAGGTCCCTTGTCGGCCCCCGGACAGGAAAAGGTGACAAATTCATGACAGCGCTTATGGACCACAAAACAGCACACTGGTGGAGGGAGAGGGGAGGGGAAAAGAAAAAGAAAATGTTAGACTGAGGCTTCCTTACAACGCCAAATAAGGCGACACAACAGCAACAAAGAGATGAATCAATATGTCAATTATATGGCATTAGTCACTGCACAATAGGCCACTCATATTTCAGCAGTTCCCATTTGTTTCTTCCGTGCTTGCCGTCAGCTATATTTAGTTTTATTGCTGCAGTTTGAGATGATTTTAAATTTAACCACAGCATGGTGGGACATTTCGTAATCGCGCCCCATAACATTAAAGCTGCGACAGGAAACAGAGACAGCGGGCTCCACACACACACCGGGTGACTGCATGTGCCCGCTGCTCAAAGTTGTGTTCAAATAAATAAATATCCTGCATACTCTCATTTTATGAGGACACTGAATAGACTCCTGCTTCAGATCTTTGGATGACTCGCTGGCAGTTTAGACAGAAACACACACACACACACACACACACACACTTTAGGGAAGTCTTCTTTTCCATAATAATCTGTGGGACAAAGTTTAGTATTGCTAAGTTCATGACCGTCTATCACGTTACGATCAAGTAGCAGCTCTGCTCAGCAACTTTACTGTAATGCCGCCTTTTAATCCATCAGAAGACAACAACTATGCCGTATTACGATGTCAACATATAACACGATATCTCATATCGAGATCTCGATATATTGCCCAGGTCTGCATTTTACTTGAGTATTTTCACTTTATGCTACTTTATAATTTTACTCCTCTACATTTTAACTGACCGCTTTAGTTACATTGCAGATTTAGATTATTAATAAAGTATAAATCAACTTATATACACATGATATATTACACATTAAGTATGCAAAGTGGAGTAGCCGAAAGTAGCTCCACCTTTTCCAGCTGCAACATTAATGCATCACTAATTAAAATCATTATCTATTGTGCATAATTCTGCAAAAAGAGTACTTTCACTTTTGGTACATCTGTAAACTCTGATGTCAATACTTTTACTGAAGTAAGAGTTTGCATGCAGGACTTTTACTTGACACAGAGTATTACTATCAGAATACTTCTTGCACCAATGAACGGGTGTTTTTAAAACGTCCACGGCTGCATTCTTCCTCATCATTTCATAGCTGAAGCATCAGACTTCTTGCTTGCATCATTGTTCACAGTAAATTGGGTGATAAAAGCTCAGACAGGCAACAAACCAAATCTTGTCTCAAGAGAATGTAAGAAAAACAAAAATCTTAAATTTGTGTTTCACTTTGAGCATTTTAAAAGACAAACCCGATAACTTTGTTATCAAGTAAACTCAGATGGGTTTTGTGGTTTTCAGGTGTTTTAAATGGAAAACACGATCAACATGTGGCTGTCAGATGGCTTCACGTGCAAAATAAAACACCATTGAATGCTGAGACACTGCAGACAAAAGAGATCCAAAATGCTTTAAAAGGTACCCAAAATGTTGACAGGAGTTGAGTAGGAGAGACGGACAAAGCTGGTCTGATCCATCGCGATGAATCGGCTGCAACTAACAAATGTCCATCACAAAAGCCAAACAAAGCCCAAGCTGACACATTGAAATAGCTCGTTTTGTCCAAAAAAAACAAAGAGATTTAGTTTAGTTTGGGCTCTGGGACTATTAGTTGGACAAAACAAGCAATTTGAAGACATAATTTTTGTCATTTTTCAAAACATTCTGACATTTTTAGAGTCAAAACGATTCATTGAGAATATGATCTGCAGATTAACAGCTGATGAAAACGATTGCAGTTGCAGCCCTGATAAAAACTGAGCAGTGCTAATGAGTATTAACCCTCAGAAGGTTTGAGCAGAGCTGCTACCGATCCATCACACATCCAGCTTAAATCAGACCATGAGTCAGTAAAGCCTCTAAACTGTGCACACTCGGGGTCAGATGGAAATAAAGTACAATCCTTCCATTTAAATTTTGATCAGTCACTCGCTGCAGAACGAAGACATGAACATGACCGACACCAGAAGTCCATTTAGATAAATAGGGCAGATCAGTCTCCAGCCTCACATCGCTGCTGATTTAAACCACTTCACTATGACATGCAGCATCGACTAAAAATAGAATTAAGACATTATGAAAATATTAAAACACACATGATGCAACAACAGCCAGAACAACACACACACACACACACGCACGCACGCACGCACACAGGGTGACATTAAGCTCTGGTTTGATCTTAATTATTCACATTGTCATTACATTTTCATGAGGCACCGCTGCACTTTCCGCAGCTTTCTAGCAGTTAAGCAACAGAGTGCTCCTGTTTGTCCATGCGTCTGTGCAGGAGAGAGGGTGGCTCACATCACTGAACACCTGGACCCACAGAACATGTTTTTGGTCGGTGCAGTTTTAACTCCCGACAACAGACACACAACAGTAACTGACGGTGTGACATCGAACACTGTCCATCTGCAGCGCAGTGAACAGACACGCAGAGTGACTGACAATAGAAAGGGGAACGCAAAGAGAAGAAGAAGAAAACAACGAGAGGAACAGAAAGAAGATGAAATAAAGTCAAACGGAGAGACGTGTGTGTGTGTGTGTGTGTGTGTGTGGGCAGGAAGGGATGGGGGCACAGCTGGGTTTGAGGCGATGTGAGGGGGTGGAGGATTCATTTGTGTGTCAGAAACACAGAAACACAGAAGTGGAGCCACAGAAAACACAGCGAAGGATCGCAGTCGCACTTTAGAGCTTCTTGTTCATAAATCTGCTCCGTCACTTAAACACACAGACGCACGCACACGCACGCACACGCACACACGCACGCACACGCACACACACACACACACGCACACACACACACTACTGAGAGACAGGCCTAGTGACCTGCCGAGGAGGTCTTTGCTCTGTTGCCTAGCAACCAGGCTAAGCCCTACAGTCGGGTCTACACACACGCGACGCCTCGGTTTTATCTGAACGACGGCGATAACGGGAAACTCAGAGCCGCTCCAAAAAAAAAGAAAACCCTGCCAGGATGACAGCGGGCCGACCGTTTCACATCAACATGACCATCGGGAAGTTTCCTCCATCTTGGATGTTTACGAGTCCACAAACGGAGACACTTGAAAGCATCAATCGGGCTTCAGTTGGCCTGAAACTGAACCACAGATAAGACCCCCCCCCCCCCCCGCTACTGAACAGACTCTTCCAATTGAATATTTTGTATTACTAAAAAAGGACGACAAAAAAAGGGTCTTAGGAGATCCATCAGAAATGCTCGTTTAGCATCCAAACGTCGTGTGTTTGATTGACAAATTGGATACAAAGTCACAACCCTGGGCTGGTTTTACTGAAGCGTGACAGAAATGAACAGTGTTTTGTTGGTGCAAAAGACACTAGAGCTACTGGCTCACTGATGTATGCAAACAATCATTCATGTTACAGTTTACATCCACGTCTGTCATTTCATCCTATTAGTCATCTGTGTAAAATTGTCATAAATGCCATTTGAACTCTTGAGATAAACCGTTTTCTTTGTGAAGTCATCGTGACCTTTAACCCCTCTACGACGGAATGAGTTCATCCTTGAGTTGAAGTGGTCATATTTGCTCAAGTCGTTCCTGAGATATCACGAGAGCAGGTCGCGCGTGAGGTCATAGCTACCTTGACCTGTGACCCCGAATTTCTCATCAGTTCATCCTTTAGTCTAAGTGTTCGTTTGTGCCAAAGCACAAAGTTAATGAGTAAACACATTTATCTTATCATATGGATACAGTGACGAGTATTAATGGAGAGGACTGGCTATCTCTCTGCTACATTAGAGAACATGCAAAGTGCTCGTCGTGTGAATTAACAGGGATTATGCTGGTTCAAGCTTTCTGTTTTTTACTGTATCTTTGTAAATTAAAACACAGAAAATGAATAAATCTATATGAGAAATCATCTTTATTTGCAGCCCTACCGATCAGTAAATCATCAATCTGTTGTGATTTGCTGTGATTTCATCAATTCATCTTCATCTCAGAACATTCTGTGTACTTCTCCAGTCGTGTTAACATCCAGTCAGCCATCCTGACATCTTGACAGTTTCAGAGCGCCGACGCTGGAAAGATGTGTCGACTTTGAAATTCATTGTGAAGCAGTTCACTGACGAGCCGGCACTGTGCTGTGGACAGGCGTACTCGAAAATACGTGTTTGCTTTCTCGGCCTCAGTGTCACAAACGCATCTTGTAATCAATATCTTTCGACTGGCCGGCCTGTCATCGAATCAATAACAAAGAGACTTCACTTCAACCGCTGATCAGCCAATGATCGGGGTTAAAAGTCAACCACAGCCTGCATCCAAAAAATAATAAGCGGCATTTTTTTAAAAGACTATTTTTGGCTGTATTCTTGTTAAGTGGTAATGTGGGCACATAGGCAACATTAACTCTTAGGTGTGCCCCCCCCACCCCCCCCTTTATAGTGTAGCCCCTGCAGCGCTTCCACTTGAAACTGTCGAAACTTTTATTTTAAAGAACGCTGGAGACGTTAATGTGGAAAATGAAGGAGAAGCTTGTTTTAGTCATCATCATATCAATGAGTGAAAAACCCATTTATGGGAGCAGATCAGCCACTGATTCAGACTCGGAGGCAAATTTGTGATTTTGGGCTATACATATATATTGAATTGTTCTGCTTTTATCACCGTACACGTTGTCTCAGAGGGATCGTCCTTTTTGCTCTAAAGCTGTCAGTTTGAGCGGTGACTCGTCCATACAAACGATGAGGGCAAGCATCCTCACGTTGGTGCTTATGGTGAAACAACAAAGTCAAACAAATAGATAGTAGCCCGAATAGACAATAAAATAAACAAAGGAGCGATGCTAGAGTGGTGATATGTTACCAAGATATTCATATGTCATAGAAACATTTGATCAAACGCTGGGATGTAGCGCGCTGTCAGTGCTTTTCTGACAGAAAAAAAACAAACGCTATACGGACACGCGTCCTAACACGCACTCTCTGCACGTTTGATCCTTTTTATTTCTGTTCTGAAAAGCAGATTATATCTGTATCTATATCAGTGGGGCGAGAAGTAGAAAGCTTCCTCAACAAGACAAGAAAACATGTTTCGCTCTCGTCAACTTTTGGTGGAGTTATAAGAGCTCATATCCGTCAGAAGGGACACCGCATAAGAGCTCAGTGTAGCTGCTAGCCATCTGTGTTTTGAACTGTCCTCCATATTAGTAATCAGATCAACAACGCATTGATTTAGATCGCTTTTGTCTTGAAATATCTCAACAACTACTGGACTACAGTATGGACATTCATGGTCTCCAGAGGATGAATCCTACCGACTTTGGCGATCCTCTGACTTTCTTTCTAGAATCGTCACCAAATCAAAAATTTGAATTTGTCCAGTAAACCGTGGAAAACATACGTGCTTAACACCAGCATGTCGGCATTTAGGTCAGAGAAGTTACCAGTGTTTAAAAAACTCTAAAGCAGCCTGAGACGTGTTTTATCTTCTGAGCTTCTGTCTTTCAAACACATCAGACAATTTAGTGATTTCTGTCCTGATGCAAAGATAAAACTTTGAGACTTGTCACAGTAGGAAAACAGCAGGCTGGGTAATAAAATGATTGATGCCTGAATTTCATTTAAGTTTCAGGGTCCCAGTATTGTGCATTCTGGCTAACCAACATGGCTTATAAACAGAGCCTTTAGATCATTTAATATTATCAGTAACGAGCAGTTTTACATCTAAAGTTAAAATGTCTGCAGTGATGAGGCCTTTGTAGAAACATAATAATAATACAAACTGCTACTAATAGCTGGTTTCCTGATCAAATGAATACAAAAACAATCATCTTATAACCATTTGCTGCATTTAATACAAGTTTGTTTTCAGTTTACTTTTTCAAATCAGAAAAACTTTCCCTCCACTGAGCCGACCTGACGGCTGAGAAGAAAATTTACGTCATAAACCTGAAGTCCAAACTCGGATTAGACATCTGGATCTCTCTAAAGCAGGAAACCCCCCCCCGAGAGTGACTTCCTCTATTTGCTCTCACAGGAAAGAAAAAAAGGGAAATCTTTAGCTGCAGATCAGGTATTCAAAACACACCCACAATGCAACAGAGCACAAATAGTGTCTAAAAACACACAATCTGCCGTACACGTCAGAACAAGTCGGGACCACATGTCTAACATTCCTCCTGCTTGAGAAGCGTGCGTTTGTACGAGAGTCTGTGCAACTCCCGTTCACACTGAACTGTCTCTACACCCGTCCTGTTCCTCCAGCTGTCTTTAAGACACCGCTGTTCACACAACTCTCGTGTTAGGGAGAATGAATGAAAAGAAAACACACCGACTGAATATCAAAATAAAAAAGGACTCACAAACTGATCTGGTGGTTGAAAAGACAGTTTATACAGCAATTAAATTACTATATTTGGCTGTAGAGTAGGTCTTGAGTACAAGTTGAAACATAGTTAACAAATGTTGTTCGGACCAAGCCTTAAAAAAAAAAAAAGACATTGCAAACAAAATCTACCCAGTTTTATCGTGTTATGACCTGCAAGTCGCCAAATCAAAGCTTTCTGTCGCAACACGTTCAAACTAATCTCACCATTATATTCTTGTTACAATGTGACGCACAGCTCCAGGAGAGCTACTAACGGATGTGAAGTCAACACTGGTTCATCGACCAAATCCTGATAATTTCTCGTTCACTAGTCGTTCCAACTCACTCCTATCGTTAGCTAAAATGTCAACATGTTCAACAACAATCTAATGATACTAATTAAATATTAAATATAACTACCATGTATCCTTCATCACAAAGTCAGCTCTTACTGGCTGTTTGAGGTGAACATTTGTTTGATCCATATTTTAATTTAAATTGAATAATTCCTATTTATGGCTTCAGTGTGAAAACCACAAGAAACCTTTTGACTCGTTCACAAAATCTTCAAAATCCAATTCTTCATACTAATCGTTAGATTAAATCAAGCCCACTGTTTTCCTTCTCCCACCAAAAAAACTCACTTTAATTTGGTCCACAAGTTAAGTTAATTAAATACATACTTTACTTTATATACTGTAGCTTCAACGTGATCATTGATCACTGATTTACAACTTCACAAACAACCTTTTGACCCGTTTCACCAAAGAAAATAATTTAACTGAACATTACTGAGAAGCTGCTCTTCACCGTCTTCTCTCTGAAACACAGTCAGCATTGATTTGTTGATCAAAAGAGTGAAAGAGTCCTAAAAACACATTGAGACAATAAGACGTCTAAACAAACTCACTTTTCAACCAAATTGAGGCAAATACATTGGACTAAGTTCATCAAACATTAGAGCCGCAACTAACTTTTTTTGTAATTGAAAAATGTGATTTCTTTAATTAAATTGATGAATCGCTTTTAAAACATTAGAAAACTGTGAAAACTGTGAATCACAACATCGTACAACCGAAGGCGACTTGGGAACAAAATCCCCAAATATTAAGATAAATTAAGTTTTAAATTTTAAATTTCACATTTAAAACAAGATTTTTGGAATAATTTGCTAGAATAATGACATTAACGATTAACTGATTATCAAAATTGTTGCCAAATCGATTGATTGACTAAAGGTCTCCGCGTTCACGTGTCTTTGTGAGTCTGGACTCTCGTTTGTATTCCCCATCCTAGGTCCTGTTTAGCGGTTGCATGCACCCTTTTCTTTTACTGTCACTGTGTCATATGCAAATACAACAAACAAGGGAGCTCTTTATCTTGCCTTAATGTGTGGAACATATCTGCATAAAGCATGACAGTAGTTTGTAGAGACGTCTGCCTGCGTCCGTGGTGAGTATGATCACAGCTTAACCAAACGCATCCCAATATATATTTTCCAATTTAGCTCCCACGACAGCTGAGTAAACGCCGTCCATGAGATGTGGTTGAAAATAAGCTAGTAAGTGGACCAGAGTTACAGATTTGTTGTGAGATTTAGCCCAGCGTCACCCAAGATGCCTCTCTACCTTTTGACCTGCCAAACACCAAACCACTGCTTCCTGTGCAGCTTGACTGATTGTGTATTTAACTCCTTTCTATATCTAAAGAGGGAGCAATAATGGCTGACTCGCAACATCTCAAACAACCCTTACAGGCCGTCCACAAATTGAAGAGTTATCACTTAACGGTTGGAACCTCACCCGCGAAACCCGACCTGAGAGCAGCTCTACCTATGGACGGCTCTGATTGGTCCGTGCTCTCCAAAGTGTGTTATCAGCTCAGGTTGATTCACCACAGGAGCTCACGGGTCCAGGAGGCTGTGCACTCTCACTCAAGAAGCACATAATGTGTTCATTTGTTTTCTATCCTCAATGCATTTCCTGTAAAACCACCAGAGCTGCTGCTGTAGTCTCAGGGAGATGAGGGGACTGCTGATAAAATTACACAACTTTGCCCGACTCTTTCCCGTCAATGAAGTCTTATGCAAGAGAGCATGATGCGGAAACAGCTGGTCATTTTCTCCTTAAAACAGTCACATGACTGGTCACGTGACTGGAGTCAGATGAGTTTAGGTGTTTGGGTTTCTGGAGATGGATCAGTGAAGAGGAAGAGGTGATACCGCGAGCACATTTTGCTGTAGCGTGCATGTGATTGAGGGGTGTCACCATATGTTGCAGCCTTGTTTATGAAACCATTTTGTGCAGAGGTCCGCGTCTAGACACCCACCCGTCCCCACAACCAGCCGCCCACCCACGGACTCACTTCACCGCCCGCCCACACACACAAACCCACCATTTTACAATTCCAATCAGATGTCAGGCTCGATGTTAGGGGAGGAAAAAAAGCTAGAGAAATCTAACTTCCTGGTTTGTCTTCCTCCCATTTCTCCTTGGCCAAAAAACGGACATCTCAGCTTTCACCACTCCGCAGACTCTCCTACTCTTACGTTTCACACCGTCTCTTCAGCCTGAGCCTCCTCGGAGTGTTCTCACTCTCATTTATCACTGTTGGCAAGCACCTACTCCGAGTTTGACACCTGCCTGCCAACACCAACACACCGTCGACGAACGAAGGAGCCAACAGGTCACTCTTAACAGCGTGCAGACCTGCGGCCCCTGAGCACAACAAACACACAGCAACACTCCTTCAGACAGTGAACATCCGTCCACACACCCACAGCCATATGCAGCAGAGGGATTTGTGAATGAGCCACTGCTCTTACCTTGGCACTGGAATCCCTGTTTCCCAAAGCCCCTGTGGACAGAAGACAGGGATGTGAAATTTGGGGGGGGATTCACAAGAGATGCACTGACAATGATGCATGCATGCACACACACATGCAGATATGCAATCACACATGGACACACACGCACGCGCAGATCAACACACACACACACACACACACACACACACACACACACACACACACACACACACAGAGCTGCAGCAGCAACAGTGGGGCCCTCTGTATCTCCAGCTGCATTCCTCCATCAGAACCTCCAGTTTCAGAGATGGGTGTCGGGTCGATGCGGTAAACGCCGAGCAGCGGCGACTGCTCTGCGGCTGCCGACAACGCATCCCGCCCCCCGCACACACACACACACACCCCTCTCCTTCCGACAGGCCCGCGGTGCTGTCGCATTGTGGGAAGACTGGGGGAATGGCGCATCGCAGTGTTTTTGACAATGACAATGAATGAAACACTGCGGTGTCTGAACACTGTCGGTGTGGAAGGAGGCCGTTCAGAGCCGCAGCAGCAAGTGAATCACCTGTCCTTTCCCCTCTCTCTCTCACACACACACACACACACACACGCGCACACACGCAGGCACACTCACCAGATGAAGTCCGTGCAGTGGCTGCAGAAGGTTGGCTGCTTGAAGAAGCGCGCGATGAACTTGTGGTTCTTGATCTCGTGCACATTCTTCTGGCGGAGTGCTCCCTGGCGGGCGAAGCCGCGCGCGCTCTCCGGTGCCTCTCCGTCGCTGCTGGGGTCAGCCATCTTAACGAGGAAGCGGCGGCGGCGGTCCGAGAGGAACGAGGGGTGAGGAGAGCGACGAGCGAGAGGGAGAGACGACGGAGGCAGCGGGGGAGAACGAGTCGCGGTGCAGGTGCCTCCTCCTCTCCGCCCCGCTGACCGCCTCGGTGTCGCTCGTGCTGCCGGTGTTTCGTCGGTCTGCGTCCAGCTCGCGCTGAAGCTGAAGCTGCTGCTGCTGCTGCTGCTGCTGCTTCTTCCGGCGGGTCCCCGTGCCGCGCGCCTGCTTCCCTGTTCTCACCAATGTGTTGCTCCTCAGCCGACAACTCTCTCTCTCTCTCTCTCTCTCTCTCGCTCACCCCCCCCCCCCCCCCCCCCCACCTCTCTCGCGCTCTCTCTCTCTGATACCCTTGTCAAAACTATTAAAGATATGAGTGCGTGCGCGCGCAGTTGTTTACCTATCTATGAAGCAATCCTTGTCAACAGCAACACAAGTTAAACCACATACTGCATACTTTCAGTGAAGAATAATGATAAACACGCACACACAAGGCTGAATCACTAACCTGACAATGACTCTGGGGCCCCAGACTCAGGGGCCCCCAAAGCCCCAGGATTAATTGTGCTTTTTTTGGTAGCCTAATTGGATTGATTGCCAATTTGTGTAATGAAGCAGGTCCTTTAAAATTGTCTTATCGAGGGATATAGTCAACAAATAAAATACTATTCCAGCATTGCACTGGAATTAAAGGAAAAGTTCAACATTTTGTGAAATGTGCTTATTTGCTTTCTTCTTCGAGAAGATTGCTATCGCTCTCAAGTCTGTGCGGTAAATATGCAGTCAGCTGTCGGTAAGCTTAGTTTAGCATGAAACGATGAGTTATGGTGAAGTATTGTCTTTACTGTGAGGTCACCAAGACTCCAGGAAGAGACTGGTCCCAGCAAAGAAGTATCCTGTAATAATAATAGTAATAGTAATGTAGTATCAGTCCTCTCATCTATAGCTCTCGGTAAGAAAGAGATAAGCGTGTTTTCCAAAATGTGTGAAATAAGAGGTGAAATGTACACATTGCACAGAGATGGGGGCCCATGCACACATACAAGGATTACTAACTGGGAAAAGCTGCCAACTGCTCCAGTCCCCAGACCTCGAATGCGCCCAAAAAGTCAGTTTTAATAACTTCATTAATTGTAGTTGTGTCGTCGTTCTCTTTCTTTGTCTCGTTCAAGGCCTATAACAATTATTAAAAATTAAACAACATTCTTTGGTTGAACTGCTCACAACTCAGGGATTACAATGTGTACTAAGAAGACCGTGACTTTGGAAGATATATATGAGTATAGCCTCAATCAAACTGCTGAAGCCTCGTATCAACTTCATTTAAACTGAGGAATGTATTTACGCAGAGGAGGGCTGCGGACTCTTCCCAGTGGAAGTGTGTCAGCAGAGGTTGACCTAATGTACCTGAATGAAAAGAAGGAACGATTACAGCATCTAAATCATTGTTATGGGCCCATATATTGTTCTAAAACAGACCGATGAACCTGTCCTCTAATGTGTGGAAACTTTAGGAATATGCAACACAGAAGCAGACCATCAACTGACATAATAAGGGCTTTAAAGTGAGCCCGGCTTTATTCTCTAATGTTTGTTTTGAAGAGGGTCCGTGTATCGAGCGTTTTAAGACCTGCTGTTATTTAATGCAGCTTTAATCAGTCAAGCTAAAGCAAGAATACATTCATTTTAAAAGCAGAAGTCCACATTCCTCTTTCAAAACGTTTTTAAAGGTGTACAAGTGTTTGATGCAACAGTTCAAATCATCTGTGTGATTGGAAATTACTTTTCTTATTGAATGCATCTGTGCAGCTAAACGGTATCGTTGCTGGTATGCTTGTATAGTTGTGGGCTGGTGACAGATGATGAACACCTTTTGAAGCCCCTCTCTCACATTAAACCTGTAACATAACAGGTTCAAATATTCACAGTTAACCTCCTACACATACCATGACCATTCCAGAGGAATTAAAGGCACAATTTGTAATATACATGTGATCAGAAGGAACACCTAAATCCATCTAATTTGTGGATGTTTAAACAAGAAGACATAATCTCAGTTCAATACATTCAGGGGTTTTGCTTTACAAAAACATATATTTAGTTATATCGAGGGCTGCTAATCTATTATGAATTCAGGTGCTGGGGTGTCCCTGTTCTTTGTGCCTTTAATTCCTCTGGTCATGTTGTGTGTAGGAGTTTAGTGACAGAAACTAATATTTGTAACTGTTCTGTTCAGGTTTGATGTGAGAAAGGGGCTTAAAAGGTGCCCATCATCTCTCACCTGTCACACAGATGGTGTAAAGAAACAAATGCAGTCTATAAGGAACATTTCATTTATGTGCAAATACTATAAACCTTTACTACTATATAATGTAATCAATCTTTCTACTTTTACTGACATTCTTTCATATAGCTTAATGATGTTTTACTAATATTTTTGAGGGTATTTTGTTTGGATATTTGACTATCAATTTATGAATATTTTAGAAGTAATATTAGAATATTTTATTAATATTTTTCTGATATTTGAAGAATATATTTTGACATTTGACAAAAATGTGTAAAATATATTTCTGGACTTAAAAAATGTATTTAAAAAGAACAACTACACTTTAACAAACCACAACGTATCTGTTGCTATTCGGTGAAATTTCGCATTATTCTGAGGAATTTCGTGTAACATTTGTTGAGAAGATAAAGGAGTTCTTGGAGTGGATGAAAAGTTTCAGGTGGTCTTGAATGTTCTTTGTTAACCAGGAAACACTTCATAGAAATACGGTGCAACACTATGAATAAATAATCTAAACAGTGGATCAGTCTGGAAACTGTTTGGAAACTTAATGGTTTAATTAAAAACGGCACCAGAGATGGAAAGAGCACTTACGACAGATATACAGTAAACATGTCGTCAGAGGGTGTCGGATGCGTTGTGGATTATTAGACTCCTCGAGGCAAATTTGTGATTTGTGATATTGGGCTGTGTAAATAAACTTGTAGTTGCTCGAGATACTGGTCATGATTAGTGAGTAGTAAGATTACAGTCAAGTCATTGGTTGGTCAATAAATAAGCTGCAGAAATGCATGGAGTGAAACTCTGAGCCGACCTGGGTTGTTGATCTGAACTTGATCCCAATTTCCAACACTTTTTATGTGACTGCACACTTCCTCTTCATCGCTCAGAGCAGGTGACAGTGCACTTCAGCAGTGAACATGGGCCGCGGTGGCAGAAGTGGGAAGACAAAGAAAAGAAATGTCTTCATGTATGCGCATAACATGACCAAATTCTGCAGAAAGGGGACGTGACTGCTGGTTTGTACCTTAAACAATGACAATGAGCTTCTGAACAGCATTTCCTCTCTTGGTTTGTAGATCAGCTTGTAGACACTGAGGACAAACAAACAAGCTTTCCTAAAGAACAATGTTGGTGTTCAGTTTCTGCTGACTGTCATCAATAATATTTATAATAAGCGTATGTAGACTATGTATTGTGGTAATAATTACAAGGAAAATAAGAGGGTCAAGTTAATAGTTAATCAACAACTTGAACTGACGAAGAGCCTCTTGGTAACTCAAGTAAATAATCTTATTATATTATAAATATGTGTTAAATTTAACTGTATATATATTAAAAATAATTTGGAGGTACTTGTATTTTACTTCCCCCACATAAATATTACAACTTACAATGCTGTTACATATAAATATACTGTCAATAATAATATAATTATATGTTCCAGTTATGTTTGGGGTAACAGAAATGTTTGGCTGATATTTAGTGATGCTGTTTTTAAACTAACGCATTAATAAATCGTTTTAACAAATGATTTACGACTTACATTTTGAGATCCACAAAATGCATTTTTAAATATCTAGAGATCAGAATTCTTATTTTAGAAACATAAAAGCAGTTTTGCTATTTTTAGATCTCCTGTCTGGGCAACATGGTGCTGTTGATCAGCGGTGGAAGTAAAAGATGCAATACCACATTATAAATATCAAAGAAAAAGTCCTGCATTCAAAATTCCACCTTTTAAGTACAGAAGTATTGTACTTTAATTAAAAAAGGTAAATATTACCTTTATATGCAGAATTGAACCTGTCAGTGTTTTATTGTTTGATTATCATTACTGCTGTATAGACACTGTTGGTTGAGGTGCAGCTAATTTTAACTACTACATATATTGATGTGTAGTTTAAACTGTGACAATCAAGTGGACTTGTCTCGTGTTTTGAATTAAAAAATGTAGTCTGTGAATAATTAGTAATTACAGCTGTTAAATAAATGTACTGGAGTAAAAAGTAAATTTTCCTCTGAATTGTAATTCAAGTAGCATATAATGTAAATACTCAAATAAAGTTAAAGTATCTGAAAATAGTACTTAAGTAGGCCTTTATTTAATTACTTTCCCTGCTTTTTAATAGTTCTACTTCATTACATGGATGGTCTTTGTATTTCACTACATGTATGTGACAGTTAGTTATTAGTAATTGTAGCTACTTTTGCTACTTTTGCTTAATAAATAAATAAGATATCACATTTAAGGTAATTGCCAAAAACGTATAAGTTCTCAGCTTCTCTCTAGAAAGTAAGTGGGAACATTTCCAAGAATTTAGTAAGAAACTAGGAGACATAAAACGAAGCGTTGACGTGTAAAAAGTAGTTTTGAACAAACCTGTATTTGGGGGACATACCTTGTTATAAACTGTCATCTGGCGCCCTCTTGTGGTTGAATGGAGGGACGACAGGTAGTCTCTGAGATCTGCAGTTTGTGTAACAAGATACAAGCCCCGCCCACCTGCCAGCGTCCTATTGGTCCGCGCTTTGAATGGAAACACATGATTGGACAGAACGCTCAGTTACAGCTCCCCCGGAACTTAATGTACACATGAACATATATTGCATAAGTGTCCTGCCTGCATCCAACAGATCAGTAAGTACCAGTCTTCACCCTCTAAATGTTCATTTACATTACGCGTGAGACTGAGGAGTGAATGTGTGAGGCATGATAAACATTTTCATTCAAACTGTCCCCAGTTATGCCGACGTCTCCCGTTAACACGCGGATCCCCCTCACCAGTTTCGGTCATCTCATAACAGAGGTGAAGGTAAGAACAGTGTTTGATTAATGCATGCCCAGTGCTAGAATTAAACTAAATAAGGACTAGTGCATTGATGGAGTGAAAGTGCATCGATTCATTTATCAATCAAGGGATTATTTGCATTAAACAAAGACTCACTTCCTCTCTCTTTTTACTTTTACTTTTCCCTGATCATTTTACTCATGAGGTGGTGCACCTTTCAAGGTCTGAAACAATAATTTGATTATTGCTTTTGGCTTGATCTTATCAACTAATAAGATAAGATAAGTTAGAGGCGTTTTATGATCTCCCAAATTCACTTTACAGCTTTACAAGAAACTGTCTAAAGGTAGGAAACATGTAGAGTGTATAACATTTGTAAAATAGCAAATAGCTGTGCAAAAAATAGGGATACGAATAACGAGTATTTAAAAAGACAAGGGCGGAAAATACAGTGAGTCAGTGGGTGTTATTCTCCTCAGCGGCCACAAGGGGCAACAATGAGCCCAGTACGCCTTCTAAAACACACTTACACAAGCTATGCAAAGGTCACATTCATGCTGATATATATATTATATGATATTTATGAAACTGGTCTTCACAAGCCCCGAACCAGGAGTTTTAAGTAGTGGTGGAGTAAATACTCAGATCTTGTACTTAAGTAAAAGTACTACAGTGCAACTGAATCAGAATCAGAAATACTGAATGGATCCGCGGGGGGAAATTGGTCAGTGACAGTTGCTCTTATATACTGTATAGGCCTAAGCATGAATAAATATGAGGAAAAATAGAAATAAAGGACTCTGTAAAATGTAAATTATCAACATAATGCTACAATATACACAATATATGAACCAGTAAGATGAAGAAGAAAGCTGCGCATGCACTCCTGCTTTTACTAAACCTTACTCTGTCACAAGTCAAAGTCATGCAATCCAATTTTTACTTAAAGGTATGTGTTAGCAAATATACTATGTAAAAGTACAATGCACAATGTCCTATTTCAGAATAATGTATATTATATTATTGGATTAGTTATGGATGCATTAATGTGTAAGCACCACCGAAGTTGCAGCTGGTACTGTGGGGCTTATTTTTAACTACCTTTTTGTATTTAATCTGCTCAAAACTGTACAGTACTTGAGTAAATACATGTAGTTATTTTCCACCACTGTGTTTAGAGTCTTTCCACTGAAAACAGCTGCTTTCTGCAGCTGAAAATAATGTCATGAGATCTGTGGGTTTTTCATTTTCGTCTTGTTTTCCTCAACAATCCTAAAAAAAGACTTGAAGTTTTCAGGGTAATACTTAAATAAAACATATTTAGCATTATTTCAATTAACTATTCTCATCTTTTCTTTTCTCATTTTGATTGTTTAATCTATTAGACATTGTAATATAAAATCATCCACAACAGAACCCTCGTCCCGTGATCTCATCTGTGTTTAAGAGTTGTAACAGAGGTGTCAGATATGCTCATTATGACATTTTATCGTCGATAAAATCTTAAAAGATTTGTCTTAAACAACAAGTGCACAGCTGCTGATTTCTAAATGATTGAAACAGCCGTCCTCCACCCCATCATGCTCCAGTCCACAACGTGGTTTCACTTCATTAAATCTGTATCAGGCTTGAGGGGGAAGAAAGGGTTTCCTCTCTACTCTGCTAATACCGGCTGCAGAATAAATCAGCACTGCCGAGCAGAGCGGCCTCGTCAGCACTCTGCTGTCGCCGCTGGCGCACTCCGTGCAAGTGTAATGTTCATAATGGAAATTATTCATCTATTCACATGAATGCTTGTATTCTGCATTCTCCCCCCTCATGTACCGTAAACCAGAGGAACACTTCACTTCATGATATTCAGTCTTCTTGAATAAAAAAAAAGGCAATGTAAGAAGATGACGACGACATTTTTAAAGTGATAATTCATTTTTGCTGTCATGTACTGTATAGCACAAATAAAAAAATACACCTTTTCACCTTTTCAGTTGGATGAAAACATTGATGCCACTCTTGTGTCTACATGAGTATGAAAGTGTCAGTTGACAGTTAGCTTAGCTTAGCATAAAGACTGGAAGCAGGAGGAAACAGCTAAGAGAGCTTCGCACGCAACCTCCTCTAAAACTACAACTTTGTTTTACCGGAGCTTGTGTGCTGAGCTTTATTTACACTTGTTCTCTGCGTTCAACTAACGCAAGTTACGCATGCTCACGCATGTTAATAGTGAGCTCTAGAGGTGCTGCTAGGCAGATGTTGTTACCTTTGGACAGAGCCAGGCTAGCTGTTTCCCCCTGTTTCCACTCTTTATGCTAAGCTAACTGTCTCCTGGCTGTAGCTTTGTATTTACTGTTCAGACATTAAGGGTGGTATCAATCCTCTCCTCTAACTCTCAGCAAGAAAGCAATGAAGTGTATACCCCAGATTTCAATCCTTTAAATCTAAAGATACAACCAGGAGAAGGTTAGCTTAGCTTAGCATAAAAACTAGAAGCAGGGGAAACAGCTGCACAGGGCTGCTAATAGTCAAATTCATTGCCTAATGTGAAACCACAGCTTGTAATTGTAACACTTTGTTTTTTTGATATATTAAAGAAATGAGCTTTAGAGGTGAGATTTCTTTTTTGTTGAACAGAGCCAAGCTAGCTGTTCCCTCCTGTTTTCAGTATTTATGCTAAGCTAACTTAAAGGTCTCCTCTTGGTATAGCTTTATATTTACTGTGAGTCTGCTCATCTAACTCTCTGCAAGAAAGTGAATACTGTAATGGTAAAATATGTATTAAGTATAATAATGGTAAAATATATTTTAGTATCTTGGGATGTTTTGAAAGATGTTGTTCTACTGATGGGAAAAGATCACTGCAGTCCTACAGAGGCATTTAATTAGTTCATGAAACCAATGTCTTATCTTCCAAGGTCGTTCATATGCACACCCGAGAAGAAGGTGAAAGGAAGCATTGTTTCTGACCTCTGTATGAAACTGACTCCCAGTTGAACGCACCTGGAAGACTCAAAAATAATGAGCAGAACAAATCAACCCGTGTCCAAAAACCTAAACTCCCTTTCCTTTCATGTAACTAAAGGCGTGATTTCCAGTATGCATAAAATATGATGTGCCTTGTACTTCGTTGACAGTGTTTGCACAGTTCACTGAGATACGTGTCTGTGTGTCCGCTCTCCTGCTTGCAAGCATTAAATTGACTCTTACTACTTGGAGCATTCATCAGACTCTAATTATTTTATCAACTCTTATCCCGCATCTGCATAGAAATATTCCACAACAATACATTTCTCAAAATGTCAAACTATTTCTTTCTCAGCCACATGTCGTGCAAAGCTAGTTTGAAAACATCATCAACTTTAAACACATTCATTTTTAGTGACATTATTTAGATAAATGTGTTTTCAACATCATTAAAAAGTTAATTTTCCTGTCAGTAGTTATGAGAAACGCCTGGCTTTCATGTATTTCTGTTGCAGCTATTTGAGAACTGAGATATTTTGTTAATAAATCTCAGCATATGCATTAGAAGAAGAAAAAAAACCCTTCAAACTCTTCAGCCAAAGGGAATTGCAACTTTAAGCTTTTATCACAGTTAAACTCTCATGAAAAAGAAGGCTGTGTAGAGTCTGTGGAGAATGAGCTCTGTGCTGCCAGCAAGTCCAGCTGATTAGCTGGAGCTCTGGCTGATGCATAATTCAGTTTCATCTAATTCAAAGCATGTGTTGAATGTGACTCGCATCCCCATAAACCAGTTTGTCATCTCAGCTCTGCCTCGTCATGCCACTTAACAAACCGCCTGTTTCAACATGCAAAAAGTATTTTGCAACTGTCTCTGGCACTTGTAAAGAAATTGCTTCATTTCTCGTCACGTAGGTTTCAGATTGTGTTTGTGTTTAGTTGCTGCGTGCAGCATTTTTACGTCCTCACTAAAGAGCAGGCCCTCCTCTAGATTATGATAAGACTAACTATGCTATTTTTGTTATTGTGGTTACAAGTTCCCGTCTCTTTTGTTTCACATTCATTCTGACCATGCAGGCTTCTATCACATTCTATTCTGTACCTTTCTTTTCCTTAATGTACAATCATTCACATTTACATGCACATTTACACACACATTTACACACACAATTACACACTGATGACAGAGAAGTCAGTGGGAGCAACTTGGGGTTCAGAGTCTTGATCATCAAACTGTCGACACTGCGTTTAACAGGCGACACGCTCAAACTAGTGAGCCACAGCCGCTCCCGGCTCATTGATGTCTGGTTTTATGGTTAACTGTTTTTTTGCTTTCATTTTCACATGTGGTTTATTCTGTTTACTATTTGATATGGCTTTGAATGCACTTTGGCTTTACTTGCAATGAAATGCTGTTTGTAAACTAGATGTCTTTGTGTTTGATCTCCTCAAACGTACATTTTGATATCGTGATATCAAGCACTGCTTCCTCTTACTGTGTTGTTTTTTTGTGCGTTTCAGAGGCAGCTGTTTGGCATTGAGGCCCCGGCTTCTGGGAAACTGACTGGTTTGAGGAAATACTTTAATAGCTACACTCTGCAGGGTCGCAGAAATGTACATAACACACACATATTTACACGCACAGGCTGCATTCAATGTGAACGTTAATTTAAGTTTTTACATATCAAGTCATTCAGAAATATGTCCTTCTCCGCTCTCTTACAGTGTGTCTTGGCTACTTATGGGCTCTTTGCTGTAACAGCTGCTGCCTACTGGATGCACAGACAAAACAAAAAAGAAGACCAGGCGTCCGGCTCCACGGTCTGAAACATCGGCCTCTTATAGTGACGTTTATACGCACGACTGATGAATAAAGATGTGAAGAAACGGAAGGAAACCATGTGACGTTTCCTTTGTGTAACTTGAAATCTACTGTTAATAAATGCTTTGTAAATGCTAGAAGCTGACTGATCATTGCTCTGTGATAAGAGAAGTCACACTAGTTACCATGGCATCAGAGTGTGTGTGCGTACTAATGTGTGTGCAGTTAGATTGTTTCCCCACAAGGTGTCCATCTGCCTCTGATACAAACTGCAACCAAACCAAAATTGTATATTTCATCTGGTTTTATATACTGTTTTATTACCCATATTAGAATTCTGTCAATCACAAACATTTTGTAAGAATGAACAAAGGGCATATCTAAGATTACATTTTATTTATGCAGGTTTTGTGGGACAATGCTCCCCCTCCAGGCGTTGAGAGCATCTGCAAGCATTACAAATGTTTTAACATTTTTAGATTGAATATGTTCTGAGTGCAACCAAGATCTTGTCTGAGCTTGTAGAGAAGTTATTATCTTTTTGTGTTACATGTTTTTTTTTTGTGTGTGAGAGAGAGTGTGTGTGTTTGGCCATTATTCTTTCTTTAGAGCAAAAAAAGCGTTTTTGCATTTAAAAGTGATCTGCATAAAAATCCAGTAATGTTGCACATTGAATGTATTTCTGCATTTAGTCGTTTAAACTATGAAGTAAATATGAATAATCTTCATAGCATATAAATGTATGTTCGTTTAGTTTTAAGTGTGCAGCATTTCACCACTTTATTAAGAAAAGAAGACGCAGAGAGCATTTATATAATAATGAGACTCGGTAGATATTGATGTTAATCAATGTTTGATATGCTGAACACGCATACATTTACGGTTTCACATTCATTTTGACGGGAAGGAGTAGTTTGCATAGTTCAAAATCCGGATCCAAAAAGATTATTTGCATGAATAATACCTGTAATTCTACATATTTCTACATATTCTAGGTCATGTAAACGGTCTACACGCGACATTTACACACACACACACACACACACACACACACACACACACACACACGCACACGCACACGCAAAGAGAGACACACAGACGCACGCGCGCTCCTGGCAATCACGTGATTTAAAAGAATCAGCTTGTCTAAACTGAAAGCAAAAGTAACAGCCGGGCGGATCACCTGAACAAGCGTGTGTTTTGTGTGTGTGCGCGCGCGCTCGTGTGTGCGCGTCTGTCAATTAATCCCGCATTGGCAACTGGAGTCAACATGTACGGTGTAACAGAGACAACATATCTGACCGTTTGATAGTGCGGCCCCGCCTCCCGGTACGATACGTGAACCGAAAGTAGGAATGTTTATTGTCGTGAAGCGCTGCGACCTGTGGAACCAGAACAAGCTGACTGGAAGCGCTCTACTGTTCGGACTCGCCAAGACTCTTCTTGACAGTCAAGTTGTTGCAAGTAAGTGAACTCTGTGTATCATTAATGCATATTTAACTAAGAGTTGGTTGGTTACGAACGTTTTTTGTGTGGCAGCAATGACACATGTCACTCCTTCATTCATCTGAATTCAAAAAGGTACAAAACTGTATCACGCAGAAACACAAATTGTTCTGTTTTGGACGCTCTTACTGTTTAGAACTTTAATTGGGGTTGTATCAGAATGTTATAAAGCAATTAATATATATATATATATATATATATATATATTTCCGTTAGGTGTGGACAACCTCTCCCAGTCTTATTAACTCCTATTTTTAGATTGATTTAGAACACTGATGCCCATGTAACTAACTACCATGTCACCTCATTCCCTAAGGTTCCAAATAACAGAAAATATTACTAATAGTAGATACAATTTGTTTTTTAGCACTTCTGCTGTGACGTTTGCCTACTTTTTGTTCTGAACTCTTGCATCAATATTTGGACACATTATCACAAGTTGTGAATTTTTTTTGTGATGTTTCTAAACTGCATTGTATCTCATATTAAACACTTACTATGAAGTTAATATATTCAGCCTTCATTTTCTGGGTTTTAACATCCAATTAGGGTCGACGGGTCAAAGCCATGTCCATGTACTGTTGTACTGCTTCAGGCTATACACCGTTCATCGAACGTGTAAACCTTCAAACTGAAAGTTCAACTTTGTAGTCTTTGTTTTATTACAAAGTGGAGCACAGACACTGCACTTTGTAATATTGTGAGCTGAGAAAAACAGGATCCTGGAGTTACACGATTTACTGTAAACTGATAACAGTTTTATGCAGACTTCCTCCTCATCAACCAAGTTTATAGGATTTGAGCTGAGATTGAAATGTTTGGTGAAGCAGCAAGATTACAACTCAGTGAGATAGTTATATGCATTTCTTAAAGTTTGAGGAAAGAGGCAAAGCAAAAGCAGACGTTAAGTCTCATAAGAAACATAATATAACATGAGATAAGATAAGATAAGATAATTATTTCTGCAGTGGGGAAATGTACACGATTACAGCAGCATTTAGTATAGTGCAAACAAGAGACATAGTAAAGAAAACAAGTATTATAAATAAGTAAATAAGTAATAAAACAGTAAAGTAAAAGTAAAAAATCCACAATAACTAAAATATTATAAATACAGACAGAATACTTTTTGTATTTCACAGTGTATTTATATTGCACAGATTTTTAGTGTTGTGTGGTCTACTGGGAGCATGGTGAAAGAAAGAACATAAAAATGTGTTGGAAGCGGTCCATCTTCTTGTAAAGCCCTATACTTTAAGTAATATGTTGAACTTTTGAGTTTATTTAAACAGCACGTCTCTAAACAAAACATGCTTTAAAACATATTAGCAAAAACAAGAAAGACTAACAGAAACTGAAAAACAAGGGACAGCAAACTATACTTATATATCCTTGTATACTTAAGTTTTTAAGACTTGTTGTTACGTGGCACTTTGTTACTTTATAAATAAACTTTAGTTACTTTTAGTGAAAACTAAAGAGTATTACATACTTGCATACTAACGTGTTGGAATACTTTTACACAAATAATCTTGTAGAGCGACACTCATTTTTTTTCTTTCATTGTCTCGCTTGACTGCAAAGTGAAAGTGTTCCGTCTATCATGTTACAGCCGCCCTGCTCAGTGATTGATGATACAAAAACATGTGGTTTATTGTCAGTTACATGACCTAATACACACACCCACACACACACACAGACTTGTGTGTGTGTGTGGGTGTGTGTGTGTGTTAATTAGACACAATTAGGACAATTAGTCCAGTATGCAGTGAGGTTAAAGGGCCTTAAAGTGATATTTTTATAGTAACGTTGAGTCGAATGATAAAAATGGGAAAACAATGGGAAAGAGGTCGCTCATTGTGATGAACCTTTAGAGAGTAATCAACTGAATCTGCAGCTCCTCTCAGCTTTATACAGATTTATAGTGAGCTCATTGTTAAGGTGTCCGGCCCACAACTTAAAAAACCCACAGAACACGTTCAGACAAAGTTAACGTCTCAGCATATTTAGCAGCTAAAGAGCCAATTATAATTATAATTTCCCTTATAATTATATACATTTTTCACACACCAGCATACTTAGCCGAAACAACTGCTGTCACTCTTCCACAGGCAGCAAAATATATTGTTCGCCATTAAGGGCGCTGTGGTCGGAGCTAGTTTTCTTAAGTGTATTGAGAGGGAACCCTATATGATTATAACTTTATAACACAACGATTACTATAACCCACAACTAACGATCTTTAACAGGACAAAACACAACGACACAACAGTTTGTGACACATAAACAATTTGTAACACTAATAATTTTACATTTATAAAATCACACCGCCGAACGGCATGCTGGGTACAGCGAGAGGCTCCGTCGCTACAGTAACGTTACATTAAAGAACAGAACAGAGCGATGCAGGATGAACAAAGACAGACCGGAGATGCACCGATAGAGTCTGTGCCCAAGAGAGGAGCTGTGTCCGCTGTTTGGAAGTGTTTTGGTTTTAAAAAATCTGACGTCCGAAAGATTATATATTGCAAAGTTTGTCGAGCCACTGTTGTTGCCGCTGGTGGTAGCACGAGCAACTTACTCCATCACCTCAGCACAAAACATGTGTTGGAATACCAAGAGTGTGATTACGGTCGTCAACCGGTAACGTTAGCGCGAGTGAAACGGTGAAGCCAAAGGGTCAGACATCGCTTGAAGAGGCATTTGCGCGATGCACTGCATATGACAAGAAAAGCAAGCGGCGGAGCGGCATTACGAACGCAATAACGATCCAGCCATGCAAAGACATGGTCCCGCTACAGACAGTCGAGAAAGACGGGTTCAGGGGCCTAAATACTTCAGCCAAACTGCTATCCCAACATTATACGAACAAACGAGCACACCCTATAGTAAGCAAAGCCTTTATACATGATGACATTAAATGTTTTTATATTCTATGTACTCCTGAGAGTAAGCCATTATAAACCTATATAAAAAAATGAAATGTATACACACAATAAATTAAACTATGTACACAATTCAGAAACGTAGCATGTTAGTATAACATTTCTTTCTCAGCTTTCTCAAACGTCCGACTGGTAAACTCTGAGAACAATTACTTCGAATTCAACTACAACTGAAATTATTAAAAGATGAATATTTTCTGAATTCCTGACCTGCTCTGGGACAGTAAACTGAATATCTTTGAGTTGTGGACAAAACAAGACATTTGAGGACATCATCTTGGTATTCAGGAAACACTGATACTCACTTTGTGACATTTTATAGACCGAACAACTGAGAAAATAATCAACAGCTTAATCCACAGTGAGAATCATCTTTAGTCGCAGCCCTAAACACAAATGAATGATAATGTTGCTCTGTAACCGCTGGATGTGTAAATAAGCAACTGTTTATTTGTCAATGTTGTGTTCACAACTGGTTTCTGCTGCCCCCTAGTGGCCAGAAATACCATTAGGCCTATTGCAAATCTATTGTGATGATTAAGGTGAAATGCAGTTGAGTGAAATAAAACATTTTGACTGATTGTTCTCCTTTTTGTATTTCAGCTCATCACATTCTTCAGTGGCAATCCGTCAAGGACAGATGGCTGAACAGATCCTACATCTGCTCCCCTCCAGAAGTTTGTGATGAAGTTCATAAATCTTGATTCAATTGTCAAGCTGTTGTTTAAAGCAACATGGAGTCTGAAAGAGGACTGAGCAGCAGATGACCGGCCAGAAAGTGGTCAGTGATGGAGGATCTGCCAGTGAAAAGTGGAGGAACTGGTGCAACAGGTGGACAAGAGGAGGATTTTCCTTTCTAGGATGGTCAGAGACAATCTTGATAGAACAGTAGTACCGAGCAGAAAACAGAACGGCGCAGCGGAGACGCAGAACCAAAGTCGACTCCCCGAGGAACCTGCGGGACCAGAACGAGTCCAGAGCCCAGAGAATGTTCAACCAGAGAGCCAAGAGCCCACAGAGAGTCAGCTAGATTTACTGCACTGGAAAAAACTGAACTTACATGAAGAACCTGAAACCTGGAGCCAGGTTAGCACTTAACGTTTGCTCAGTTTGTGGATTTTATTGTTTTGGGAGATTTGTGTTTTTTAAACAGCGCACAGATGGCTGGAGCGAAACAAAGTCTGAAATCAAACACCAGGATTTTTTTCTCAAATTTTACATCCATTGATGGAAGAAGTACTCAGATCCTTTACTAAAAGTAAACATAAATACGCAACAGTGTATATAATGCTCTGCATTCCCAATTGTACTGAAGTAAAAGTACATCAGTAGGCTATAAGCTTCAGAATATGAAAAATGAAAGTACCAAAAGTAAAAGTACTCTTTATGCAGAATGGAATGAGTGAAGTTAATGTGTAAGCATCACTTTGATGTTGCAGCTGGTAAAGGTGGAACTAATATTAACCCCTTCATATATATTTGACACTATTTTAAAAACATCGTTATGAGATTGTCTTTTTATCAGTGACAGATAATGGACTTCACATGTTTGAGCCAAACATTACATAACAACAACAACAATAATTAATTATACTATATTATTATATTTGGTATTATGCAGTGTTTTTTTCTGTATGAGTTCCACCACACACAAAATCTGTGGTTATCACTGCGTCATTGTTTTGAAGCTTAATTTGGAGAAGTCAAATACCTGAGTTAACCTTTGGACTTTGACTTTTTATACTGAACACAGGACACATAATCTGCAAGTTTCTATTACAAAGCGTCTAAAACACTGCAGAGCATTACTGTTGTATTCTTACATTACTTTTATTCATACACTATAGCATCTCTAAAAATATTGTTAAGAATACATTTTATAGATATATATAAACTTTGGTAGGATGACTTAGACTCAACCCGTAAACATTTGTTTAACTCTGCCTCCTCTGTGACTGTTGTTGGCAATAACTTTATTTATGTTATTTATTTCTAATAAATTCTCTGCTGCAGCCAATCAATGGAGCTGATGCTGAGAGTTTCCCCACGCACCTCCGTCCATTCAGCAGCGCAGCAGAGTACAAACTAGTGAAATGCACCTACCAGCAGCTCCAACACAGTGGTTACTACTGGGGGTCGATGACCATGGAGGAGGCACACGAAATACTCACACGGGCACAGCTGGGTACCTTCCTCATCAGGTAAATCTACCACTACAAGGTTTTGTTTTATCTGTTGTTTTTGTCTGCAACTTGTTACGCTGTTCTCTTGCACAGGTGTCATTCTCAGAAGTGGATTCAAACCTTAATGAGCGACACCCAGTGCAGCTTGTTTATCATAACATATGTACAAAGCATTTATATCTTGCAGTATTTATATTTGTCACAACTTTTGATGAATCCTAACAGCTAAGTCTGATTCTAAAATGATCTATTGTGTGTTTACTAATATATTATTATTTTAGTCAAATAAATTCCTAAGACATGGACATGCATATGTAGATATAGTCCTCCTGTACCCTTTTCTCTTTACTGCATGCTTAATAAAATGCATTATATAAGATAATAAACCACATTAGGTGTGCATAAAGTGACTATAAATGCATGCTGCTGTGTTGTTACAGAGACAGCGGCCAGCCAGATGTTTTCTTCACTCTGAGTTACCAAAGCGACGACGGCTCGACCAGTGTTCGTGTCCAGCTGAACAACCTGCTCTTCAGTCTGTGCGGCAGCCACAGGACTTTTGCGTCACTTTTCGCTCTGCTCACTTATTACACCGGCTCATCCTGTAAACTGACATCGCCCTATCGCAAGCAGCGTCCGGAGCGCCTGAAGCAGATGTGCAGGAGGGCTCTCATGGGCTCATATGGAGCAGAACATATAAGCACCTTACCTGGGCTCAGCACTCAAGTCAAAGACTATGTTCACGCGTACCCTTGTTGTATATAGACGCCTGTGTGGACAGAGTGTCTGTCGCTGTATCAAGATGTTTGTATTCTAAGTTAAAGAACTATTCTGTTTTTGTGTTATTTTTATATTTAGAAATATCACAATCACAGCTTGAGTATTTGATCTGCAAGTTGTGGAAGGCTTATTTGCACACATTATCATTATGTTTTACAGAATACCCATGGTACACGTTATCATTTTTTGATGACTAACCACAAGCATATCCTGTGTAACAGCTGCATCACTGCCTGCATACACTGATATGTATCAGTTGTAACATCTGCTGCTGTTTGAAACTGCATTAATTGATGGTTGGCCATGAGGGGGGGCATCAAAAGAAGCTGACATATCACCAGCTCATCATGTTATGGTTGAAATAATAGCAAACAGCTATTTGTTTCTAGCCACTAAGGAATCCGATTCTAATATTTTCTCTACTTTTACTCTGTTTTGAATAGAAGCCTTGAGCCGCCGTGATTGCAATTATGTTTTTAATCCTGTTATCTCGAGATTATGAATTAATTATCTCGTTATCTCAGGACAAAAGAGTTGTTTTCTGGTCATAACGGGTTAATTATCTCATTATCTTGGGAAGACACTAGGTCTGTTTCTCTGGATAATTGGACAAATACCCAATTTTCATGAGAAAGCAACAAGTTGTTTTTTTTTTTAGATAAGTTATGGATGAACCCTAAAATGATTTATCCAGCTAACGTGCATGTCTCATTCAGTATTTAGTAAACAATATCAACAGGATACTGAAATATACAGGCCTCTATTGAATGAAGGTATCAGAAGATTTAGTTTCTCGAAATAGGTAACGACCCTTTCACATGACATAGCCTTTTGATTCAGTTCTTACATTGATTAATGCAGTTTTAAACCAATAAACTATTCATCATTTGAACTCAGTTAACATGTGTATTTACTTTCTTCAGTCCTATGGAACAACAGACAATTGTACAAAAGTGTGATGCAAATGCAAAATGTTGTTCATGTTGAATGAATTAAAATATTAAGTTGACAACTATAATGCATGTGAACCCAAGGCTGAACTACTGACCAGGCAAAGCAGGAAACTGCCCCTGGAATAAAATCCTGCTACACATCAGCCTGATAATATTTTCACTGTGTTAGCATGCTGACATTAGCACTGAGCTCAAAGCACCGCTATATACAGCCTCATAGAGCAGCTAGTATGTAAACTCAAAGTCTGTATAATAAACGTATCTTTACAGAATACTGTTTTTGTAGTCGGTGCACCAGAAATCCGCATTCTTTATTGTTTTATACAAACAGGAAACTACACAGTAAGTGCGCCGTTGGACGTCAATCAAAGTGTTCCAATTAAACCTCACAAAGAGTAAACAATATTTTATTTTTCAAGATCTTCCTGGAGACGTCTTTTCTTTTGCAGCTCCTCTATTTCAGCACTCTTATAATCAAGCCTTTTCTTAGTGCTACGTATATGCATGCAGACTTTTTGAGTATATTTTTATCATTTTACAGTGCAAACACTATACTCAAAAGCTGTATGGCATTGTGATACAGCTCTATGCTTTTTATTCTCTCATACATTTCTGCTTAACTTTAACCGAAGTAAATTGGTGTGGGGGGGCTGAAGAGGGGCCCCCAGAGTGGGTTAATCCGGCGGTGTATGAAGCTGACTGTCAACTGAAAAACTATCTGCCATTCTAAGCAGCTATGTGTCAATACACAAATATAAAGCTTGCACATACACACAGTTTGATTGAGTACCAGTCTTCTGTCATCTGTTCCATTTCCTGTCCTAAATCTGACTGCCAGTGGCCCCTTTAGTCTAAATTAGCCCTGCATCAGGGACACACACACACACGCACATACACACACTTTTCCTGTCCTCGAATTTTCCCTGCCTCATTAACCTTAAACAATGTTGACGTGAAACCATCACCACTGTGACACACATTGAGGCGAGATCAGTTTATTTGTGTAGCACTTTAAAACAATAAAGTGCTTTACATTATACATAGATAGATTAATTAAAAACTATATATTAAAGTAACATAAAATACACACGCAAGGAGGATTTAAAGAGAAGAAAGAATCATTGGAATGAAACAAAAATAAAGTGGAGAATAAAAAATAGGCTACAGTGCAAGATATGAATGAATATTGCCAGATTTATTTTGTGAGGGACAGTGTTATAGATCAGATTTGTCCATCTATCTGAGTGACGGTGCTGAGTGTCTGGGTCTGCGCGATCCCGTACTCTCCCACCCACTGTCCCGCGCACTGATTGCACCTCTTGCACGCGACTGAGTACAATTTTATTATGTCAAACGACCTCTCCTGACTTGTCCGCCCGAACGCGCGCGGGGACACGCAGACTGGGATTACAACCACTGGAGTGGCGCGCGCACGAGTAGCTCGTGTTTATGTAATGCCATATGTGACTGTGAATGCGTGTGTATGTGTGTGTGTGCACGCTGGAGTTGGCGCGAGCTGGTCCAGCATCGCAGCGGCGACAGCGGTCACACGTTAAACATCAGCGACCCGTGCGTGTTATTCTGCAGGATTGAGGGCTCGTGAGATTTCAGGGGGTGCGGATTTGACCCAGCATATAGGAGGGCGCTCGAGCTCCACCGCACGCACGCACGCACGTAGACCCTGTGAAATCGTCACGCGGATAGAATCAGTGGAATCTGTCGCTGAGTGTGTTCCTGTGCGGCCGGAGAGCATCTTTTTGCAGAGAGCGAGGTCCGGTCGGTCCGGTCGGTCGGTAGGCTACCACCGCGAGGAGGGGGCGGGGAGGCACAGCGGGAAGAGCGCTGGACTCCTGGCCGAATTGGAGCATCCCACTCCCGGCAGCATCAACCCTTCCGCGCCTCAGCTCCAGCGGGAGGCCCGGAGCGGCGGCAGGATGTAGCAGCGGATTAGCGGAGGAGAGAGGGGCGCTCAGAGGAAGAGAGCGGCACCGAGAGGACCGAGGCGGGACGGAGGGGACATGGGGAAGGACCAGGAGCTGCTTCAGGCCGTGAAGACCGAGGACTTGCTGACAGCTCAGCGGCTTCTACAGAGACCTCGGCCAGGGAAAGCCAGTCAGTATCCCTCCATCCTCCTGTCACACACACACGCGCGCACACACGCACACCCGTCATTACGAGGTCAGGACAGTGCAGGCTAAATCGGATGTGATGCCATTTATCCTAAATGATGTACTATGTTTGTGTCTGCGTATGTGTGTGTGTGTGTCTTTTCCCTGCAGGCATAGGTGTATTTGTGTGTGTGTGTTTGTGCTATGACGTTGCATGTGTGATAGTGATGACGTTGCACATGTGTGAGAACAGTCATCAGAACGAATTTAGAAATTGGGAGGATGCTTGTCACCCATTTTCCACCATTGACCGTTTGTGTGTGTGTTTCTGCATGAATGCACAAAAATGTGTGTATGTGAGCACACCAGAGAGGATGTGTGTATTAGTGTGTGTGTGTGTGTGTGTGTGTGTGTGTGTGTGTGAGGTGGAAGTACACAGAGGTCCTACACTGCTCTTGGTACATGGGGGATTAGTGGTGTGTGAAGATGCCAGATGTTAGTGGTAATAATGTGATGATCGTTCGAGTACACGTGCAGACTTGTGCACGAATGTGACGCTCATGTATGTGTGTGTGTGTGTGACGTGGATTCAGCTGGGGCTTGAGGTGATAATTAGATTTCAATTACAGCCTTGAAACTGCTCTCCTCCTCTCCCATTTCATCACCAGGCCACTCTTGATTCTCTGCTCTGAATTTATCTCCTCCTCACTACTCCTCTCCTCCTGTTTCCTCTCCTCTCCCCTCCTGTTGCCTCCTCTTCTCTCAATTACTCTCTCCTGCCTCCTCTTTTCCTTTCCTCCTCTTTCCTCCAATTTCCTTTCACATCTTCCCCTGTTTTCCTCTCTTGTCCTAACTTTCTCTACTGTATCTTATTTAACATATCTTCCTCTCCTCTATCCTTGTCTTGTTTCATATTATCTCTTTTATCCTTGTCTCCTTTCCTACCCTCCCCTCTCCCCTCCTCTTGTTTCCTTTCCTCTCCTCTCCTCCATCCTTGTCTCTTCATCTCACCTCTATCTTTGTCTCATCTCCTCTTCCCTCCTGTCCTCTCGTCTTCTCTATCCTTGTATCCTCTCCTCTTATCTGTTCTATCCTGTCTATTCTCCTCCTCCCTCTCCTCACCCATTGTTTCCTCTCCTCTATCCTTGTCTCCTATTCTCACCTCTTTCCTTGTCTCCTCTCATCTCATCTCCTCTTCTCCTCCCCCCTTGCTCCTCTATCCTTGTCACCTCTCCCCTTCCCTCCTTTTCTATCTCCTATAGTCTCCTGTCCTCTCCTCTATCCATGTCTCATCTTCACCTCCATCATTGTCTCATCTCCTCTCCTCTCCTCTCCTTCCCTCCCCTCTATCATTGTCTCCCCTCTTCTCTTCTCTTCTCCTCCTCCCTCCACTCCTCTAGTATTGTCCCCTTTCTCTTCCTCTCCTCCTTCCTCCTTGCTCCTCTATCCTTGTCACCCCTTCCCTCCTCTCCTATCTCCTCTCTCCTGTCCTCTCCTCTATCATTGTCTCCTCTTCACCTCTATCATTGTTTCATCTCCTCTCCCCTCCACTCCTCTCCTTCCCTCCCCTCTATCCTTGTCTCCCCTCTTCTCTTCTCCTCCTCCCTCCACTCCTCCAGTATTGTCCCCTCTCTCTTCCTCTCCTGTCCTCTCCTCTCCTCTCCTTCTCCTTTATTCTCCTCTCCTTGTCTCCTCTCGTGTGTTTGTCTCTGGACATTCCAGCAGTGCCATGAAAAAGAAAAATGCTTCTCCTCAAATGCCAGAACAGATCAGCTCTGAGTGCTCAGTCCACTGCACACTGACAAAGAGAAAGGGGGAGGTGGGTGGAGGGTGAGGGACATGAGGGGTGAGGAGGAGGGCTAGAATGGGAGCGAAAAAGAGTGAGAGTGCAGAACAGAAGGAGGGAAAGAGGGAGATATGAGTACAGGGATGTAAAGAGACAGGAAGTGATGGAGAGAGGTTCAAGGGTGAGTTGTGGAAGGTGTGTGTGCATCAGAGAGAGTGTGTGTGTGTGTGTGTGTGTGTGTGTGTGTGTGTGTGTGTGTGTGTGTGTGTGTGTGTGTGTGTGTGTGTGTGCGTGTGTGCGTGTGTGTGTGTGTGTGTGTGTGTGAGTGACTGTTGAATTCAGGTTTATGTTTGAATAATTAAACAGGAAGCCGGGTTTCTCTGCTGGAGAATCACACACACACACACACACACAAACACCTTGCACGGAGACACACCTGACTCATCAGGTGTTAGTCATGTGCCTGGCTGCGTTTTTCATTATTAACAGTAATGATGTTCAGAGCAGCAGGTGAGAGGGAGTTGCCGTAGTGGTTGTTTGCTGTCAAACTGTCACAATTTGATGGAGGAGGGTTTAAGGATTTGAAGTGGCGGCGGGACAATGTGAGGCCACTTCACTTCACAGTCTTTCTTGGTCACTGCATGTCAGACAGTCACTTCTTCTCCAACTGATTACAGCAATAGTGCAACATTGGTGAGAACATCGATACCACTCTTCTTGTTTGTACGGTAAATCTCAAGCTGGAAGGGTTAGCGTAGCTTAGCATAACGACTGGAAACAGGGGGAAACAGTTAGCCTGGTTTTGTCTGAGGGTATCCAAATCTGCTTACCTGCAACTTCACAGCGCAGAACTTCAAATACTATTTGTGGGTTTTTTCCATCTTATTCATTTTTTCATTTTTCAAGGATGACAGGATTCCCCTGGTATTTCTGCCTTCCGAAGAAACAAATATGAAATAAAACAGTACAAAAAATGATTGCCTTTCTGAAGATTTGTGCACGTAGTAGCCTCCCAAAATGGCAGTCAATTCCAGCCCAGATACTTATACAGTGTATATATAAAATAGCGCAAAGGCGCAGTGGCAATATTGTCAAAATATGGCAAAAATAAGGTATAAATACGGCAGAAATCTGTGACAATACGCGGTAAATACAGCTTAAATACATGGGTGGCACCTCTACAAGAGAAAAGAAAGAGACCAAAAGCAACAATGTGTTCGTCCGTCTCTAAATACTTTCTGACGTCACCACCCTGTCTGTGTCTGTGAGCAATACGCTGCAGTTTATCAGGCTTTGGCTTCACAGACAATACTTGATAGAATGATCAATGCATTGTTGGTTTTGTACTTTTCGTGGGGTTCGTTGAAAATATTTATCTTAACTATTTATCACCAAACTTCTCCGTTAAGTTCATAGTCCTGCTGGAATCAATGCGCTCACTGATTCTGTGGATCAAAGTTTTAATGAATCACTTCAGACAGAGCGATGTTGAGTTTCTGGTTCACTTTAAAGTCGAGGACATTAGAAGACAAAGAAAGAAGTATTTCTAAACCAGCGGTTTCCTTATCTTTGGCTCAGTTGCAATAAAGCTTTTCATCTTAGAGATTTGAGAACATCCCTAACATATTTGTATCTCTTTAAAGTTGTAATACGCGACTGAAATGGGCACTAAGTCATTTGAAAGATGTATCTGCCTCTGTTGAAGATCAAGGAAGTGCTGAGCGTGTTCACAGCCAGTAGGACTGGTATTCCCACCACATCAAGTAAACAACTGTATCTGAACAGTATTGCAATAGACCAACAGTAAACCAGCTGAATTATTAAACACTCTTCCTTTTCATTTGTTTGTTTCTGAAACAAAGTAAAAGCCGGAAATCTCAGTTATCAGTGACTCATCAGCAGCGCAAGCAACCTTTATAATCCCCAACACGTACAGTGTAGTGTAGCCATGGGGCAGTGCAACTATTTTAAAAGTGAATCTATCATTTAAATCACCTTTTCAAGCAAAAACACCCAAAAGACAATGCAGTGGTTCCAGCTTCTCAAATATGAGTATTAGCTGTTGTTGAACTGAATATCTTTTGGTTTGGAGTAGTTAATAATGTGTCACCTTCGGCTCTGGGAAATCAGCATCAATCACAATTCTTATCACATTTTATAGACAAAATGATAATATTCAACAGATTAATCAACACCGAAAATAATGTGTAATTAATTGTGATTTCTTTCTTTCTGTCTGTGTGGCCACAAAGTGTAGAGGAAGGGTGTGACTAACAAGAAGGTGCGGCGTTTGAGAAACAAATTAATGGATTTTCAAATATTTTCAAATTGCCAGGTTCAAACAAAGTCCAGCTGAGGAAATCAAAATGTCACCATATATTTCTCCCACTGTTGTTGGTGGTGTGCTGGAAGGTAAAGAGGCCATTATGAATACAAAAGGGACTCCATGGGGACCACTGTCTTTCCTAAAATTGTATTCTTTCTGATATGTACAATAAAATGCAGAATAATACGATTTAAAATTTTCTTGAAGATATAATAATAATACAAACTACTATTACATAATTTCTAAATGTTTTATATCATAGAATTACAACATATCTGCGTATTGGTTTTCTTATCATTGCCCTTGCATTGCCTCGTCAACCTGTACTTCTGATGAAAGTGTGGTGTCGTTCCTGCACTATCAGCATATTGTGACCCTGAGTGCGGTCACTCGAACATATGTGTGCAGTCGTCTGGAAGGCGAGCGATGGAGTTTGTTTTAGGCTACACGTTACACTCAAACTCTAAATGCATGATGACAGGCGGAAGTCAGAGGGGAGGAAAACTGGACTTCAGAACATTTCTGGTATTGAGAACCCTTGAGAAACCCTCCACTTCACCTCTCCTGAGGTTTGTGAATCTGCTGCTGCTACACCGAAGGTGGCTTCGCCAGCAGCTACACCAGCTCTACCAGCTCTACCAAAACTGAAGGGTTTCAAATTAAAACCTGCATGATGACGAGTTCACGTCAAAATAAACCACAAATGAACTCTTAAATGGCTGCAATTTGTGGGAGATGCTGCTAGATGATATCATAGTAATCCCTGCCAAGTGATTGACTGTGAGAATGGCACATTGAGGGGTTACTATAGTAACAGGGGCTCGGTTGCAGTGTTATGCCTAAAATTATCATTTGCAAAAAAAACACGAAGAAGAAAAAAATTAACCCTGCTCCAAGGACACCATCAGAGAAACATTATGGTAATGCTCTTAAACAAACACCGTCAGAGAAGGAAATTACAACAAAAAAAAAAATTGAAGTAAAATGTGAAGTTAGTGAGAGTTTCAAGAGGAAAATCAGTTTGGAGAGGGATCACAGAGGTGGTTTTGGGTCAGAAGGGCGGAGTTATTAAGTGATGTCATGATTCAGACTCCGTGTAGTAAAATAAATGAATTTGAAAAAACAATAGTTGAACTAGAAGGAGCGCAGACCTCTGCCAAGGCCATGCCCTATATCTCAATGTTAATGAAAAATGATTTGTGTCTCCACTCAAAAATGTAATGGGTTCTTCCTTGGCCGAAGCTCCGCCCCTCCACCAAGTTTTATGAACATTGGGCGATGAGTTATTCTGTAATCAGACAGACAAACAAACCAGAGGTGATAATTGTGGGTGTTGGCTGTCGTGGCGCTGCCATACATTTGTGGTCGGGGAGGCGGAGTCATGTGGCTCTCTGATGGTGATGGTGACACAGACATCTGCACTCATTGATTCATCTGCTGTGGGAGGGGGGGGGATGATTCCGTATTTTTAATCCAAGATAGATGCGGGGGGGGGGGGGACCTTCACGTGCACAAACACACACAAACACATGCAGCCGAATGATGTCAGCTGCAGAGTGTAAACAGAAAACAGCACAGCTACCAATCATCAGCACGCGCTCTTTAGCAAATTACAGCGAAAATTAGAGTGTGAGAGCAGGATGAGGGGATGAAGTGCAGAGAGAGCTGCAGAGAGAAGGAGAAGCTTTTCCCCAGATTACAGGACAGCTACAGATTACGGCCCGTGGATTATGAGGGTTTGACCAAAAAAAAAAAGAAGAAGTTGAGACAAACAAGCCGCTTTTTCTGTGTCCTTTTCTGAGGGTTGTGTGTTGGTTTTTGTGAGTGTGTTTGTGTGATTGTTCCTGCTGTCTGATTGCTTTATCTTTCGGATGCACATTCACATAATCACAGACACAGACGCACATTTACGCATCGACAGGATATGCACGCACCCAAACATACTAAGAATATACTTAACATACAGACAGTGAAAGTGGAATCAATCTTTCATCTAAATCTCAAGCATTTTTCCCAAAATACTACTCCCTCAAGTTTATTTGATGCTATACATTATTATATATTATTATTATTATTGAAATGCATCATTTAACAAAGATGTGTCTGGTGCATGATAATTGATTGACAGGTCTTTTAATAATAATTCATGTTTGGGGACGTGATAGATTTGTTAACATTAGTAACACCAGTGGGAAACAAGCCTATATTGTAATTATTATCACTTGAGAAACACACTAACTGTATATTTTTCTAAATGTTTAACATTTGTGGATATACTTCCAATTTATATGTTAAAAAAACTAAATGTTTTAATCCGCGTCACATCTCCTTGACCTCTGCTGCTGTTGTTGCAGTGACAAAAGTGTTGTTTGAGCTGTCACAGGTATGAAAGTGGAGCTGTCTACTTTACCAGCAGGAAACACATTATTATAATATGTACAAGGAGAGAGAATAATGACTGGATTCTGAATAGATTTAAATCTTGACTGTTTCTGTCATGAGTTTGTTTCTCCCTTTCTTCGCTCTCTCATTCTCTGCGTCTCTCTTCTCGGTTTCAGAGCTCCTCGGAGCAGCAAAGCGGGTGAACGTCAACATCCAGGATGCAGACGGGTGAGGGACTGCAGCTCCTCTGATTCATGTTCTCCTTGCTAATATTCCACATTGCCATCGTCGTTTTTTAAGGTTCACTTCACTCGTCTTCTGTTTTTCCCTGATTCTTTTTCCCTTCTTTCCCTCATTGTGTTCTAGTTTCTTTGCTTTCTTTCTGTCCTCTTGACATCATATCACACCTTTACATGTTTCATGAGTTTGTTATTCATTACAGTGTATTGTATAACTTTAGGAGTTTAATTGATATCACATTAGGTTTGCCCTGATTCAAGATATCAAAAATATGTCGTGGTGTTGTGGGACAACAGGGTTTTGTTGGATTATTTCAGGGAAATAGACTCTGTTGCAAACAAACGTTTATATTATTTACATGTTTTGTTTAGCAAGATAATGATTCTTGAAGCTTGAATGCGATCAGCAGAAGTAAAAGCCAACGTTAGGCCATAAGAGAACTACACCACGGGAACATGAGCGTCATCATGCGGCGAAGCTGTGAAGGCGGACTAGACGGCGTGATGGCGTTATAGTCTCATTTAGCCACTTGTCAGCAACCGCCACTTAAAAGTGTATTTGGATCTAATAACAAAACTTCAAAAATCTCGAGACAGACCTTATTTCAGGCATCTAACCATAAAAAAAAAACACTGACTTCGAGACAACAAAACCGAAAATGTAAAAAATGCTAAAAAAACCCAGAATTTCCGTTTTTTAGGACTCATTCCTGCAGCGCTCATAATTTAGGACAGTGGTTCCTAGCTTGGAGGTCAGACCCCCCGACGGGTTTACAAAATGTGCCTATAATCAATATTTTGATAGAATGGACTAAATGACAATGTGAAAACAATGTGAAAGGGGTCGCTCGTATTGATGAACCTACAGAATTATCACCCAAAAGTGCAGCTCCTCTCGGCTCTTTACAGAGCTTCATACTGACTTTCAGCTCATTGTTTAGCTGTCAGTCCGCAACGTTACTGTTTTGTTTCACTCTCAAAGCTCTCATAGCAGCAGGCAGTTTAAAAGACATTTGAATAACAAAAATAACAAAAAAAGTCAAAATAAATCAACTAGCTGGTAGCTATATCTTTCCCTTAGGAGTCGGTAGAGACAAAAAGCAGAGTTAAAAGAGTGAATATTTGACTTTACAAGTTCCCCATATCAACATAAAGTGTAACTTAAAGGACCAGTGTGTAGGATTCGGGGGATCTATTTGCAGGATGGAATATAATATTCATGATATGTTTTCTTTAGTGTATAATAACAATCAGCTCTATTGACCAAGTATCCGTGCACATGCAAGGAATTTGACTCAGTAGAAATAGAGAAGTAGAAATAGAAATAACAGCTGAGGACAAGGACAACAAAAGGACAGATAGAGGTAATAGGAAGGACTGTTAATCACCTAAAACTAAGAGTCAGTTGAGTGGTTTCTGTTCACAGAGTCCGCCATGTTGTAGTAGTTCATTGTGGACTGTAGTAGTAGCCCTGAAGCAACAAACCAACACTGGTTCTAGAGTGGACCGTTCACGTTTTTATGTTACCTGAAGTCCACCGTGGCTCTCTGACACACTTGGAAAGGGAAGTATGAGCCAACCTCTCCGCTAGATGCCACAAAATCCATCACTCTGGTCCTTTAACACCCTTTGATGATGTAGTTTGTGCTGACCTGCAGTGCTTTAACTTTTCCCCTTGCTGATGTGCTGTACCTGTTCACTCCAGGACCACGTAACATCAAAACTCCTTCAAGTCTCTTAGACTTTATTCTGTAGCTGACACACGGTTTGATCATCTGACTGATGAAGGCAAGCCAAAAGGACATAATCTCCTTCTGAGATCAATATACTCTATTAGCCATACACGCATTTTACACATTACGCTCATCTTAAATCTATCTTTGAAACATATATCCAGCTGAAGGCTGTAATTACATTATTTGGCTCTCAATTTGCTCAGAAATGTTCCCTTATCAACTCTGAATGTACAGCTATGGGTTTTGGCTATATTTAGACTGGTGAGTGGTTAAGCTTTTTATGTGCACATGCTTGGTTTGCGATTGTGTTCCATTCGGCACCATCAGATAACAAAGATCTTTTTATTCTGTTGATTGGAATCGGATAATTGGACTCAACTCCTTGTGTAATGACTGATGATTCGTTGATTTGACTCCAGGGCCTGGCCCTTATATTCACTAGGGATCCATTAGACACACACACACACAGGGATGCGTTGTGTGTACGCTTGGCTTCGGGGTAGAGAGATTGCTTATTAATGGAAGTAGGTCATTTGCCCCCTCCCGTCGCTCAGACAGAGCTGAGGGGCGGAGCTGCACTACGCTGAAGATTATTTCAGTTATGCTCTGGTTTCACACTATGTATGTGAATATGTGTATTTTTAAACATAATCTGTGTCTGTGTGAAGGTTGGCACCACTGCACCATGCCGCTCTGAGTGGTAACAAGGAGCTGATCTCTCTGCTGCTGGAGGCCCAGGCAGCAGTCGATATTAAAGACAATAAAGGTAAGAATACACACAGATCTAAGTGTCCCCACAAGTCGCGTTGTTACCATGAAACAGGTACAAAAAACACACACAGATGGCCAGAAAACAATCACAAAAAAAACAGGAAAACAAAAATATGACCGATAATACCATCTTTTGTAATAAAAGGTGAGCTTGTTTGAAATACAATAAACATTCTCTCCGTGTAGTATACGCTATTTATGAGAGGTGACAGATTTGTGTGCACAGCAAACAATAGACGATAGAAGAGCTTCACGGCTGCAGGACTGGGAGCCAAGGGGAAGCAGAGCAGCAAATATCTCCGTCTCATATTGGCAGCTTCTAGAAGAAAAAGATGAAGAAATCTCTGGGCAGATGGGAGATATAATCCCTCCAGGATGTAGGCCTACTGTCTCCACACTAACAGTCAGCTCAGTCATCCCCAGTATGGCTCGAAATAGAAGTAACTGGCAGGCAACCTTACCAGGTGGTCCCACCCAGGCAGCACCCCCCCGGTTCTGAAAAGTGAAGCCAATGTGGAGGTGCCTTGTACTTGCATTCTCTCTGCTGGCCATCAGGGGGCGACTCCTCTGGTTGCATGTTCCGATTGTGTAGAAGTCTATGAGAAAATGACTCTTCTTCTCACTTGATTTATTACCTCAGTAAACATCGTAAACATGAGTTCATGGTCTCAATCGCTAGTTTCAAGTCTTCTTTAACACAGCATGATGTTCATTTAGTAAATGATGGTCCATTTAGAGTAAAATAGACCTTAAAGCGGAGAGTATGCTTTAGGGCAGTCTTACTGTGATTGACAAGTCTCTAACAGAGCCATATACGTATGTATATATGATCACTTTCGTTCACTGGTTGCAAAAAAAAACAAGATGGCAACGGCCCAGAAAAAATGGCGATGGCCAAAATGCCAAACTTGAGGCCTTAAAACGTCAGTCCACCATCCACTGGGTGACGTCACGACGACTACGTCCACTTCTGAAAGTGAAAGTAAAGTCTATGGTCCCACCTCCTCAACTCTTTCCGTGGAGGTGGTAGGGAAACCCAAAATCATTCCCCCGGTGCCCACCTAGCTCATGGTGAGAACTGGAAGTTGATGGAGACCCAAGTAAAGCAAAAAGGAGAGAATGCTAATGTTGCTCTGTGTCTGCTGGATGTGTATGGGGCCATTCAAATATTGCGCATACAAATTAGTTATTTTAAATAAAGAAGTGCACTCAAAACTGAAAGCAACGTCATGGTGGCGCACATTCGTTCCGACGTGCCTGTTTTTTCGGGAGCGTCCACATCGTAATTGAAAAATCTAATTTTTTTTTATTGCAGCAAACACTCAACGGGTCATGTGACAAGAACTAACCAATCAGCTCCACACACCTCATTATAGACGCAACATGTTAATATTTGCAAACTAGTTCTCCATATCAGCTCAAACATGTTGTTTCCGCTGCCCCCGAGTTGCCAAGAAATCTGTTATTGCAGGTTTAAGATTCATCCCTCACTGGGACAAGGGGAGCTGTTAACTTGGAAGTTCTGATCCTCTTTCAGACGTCACGTCCGTCTACCAGATGTTTTTGTGCAAAGATGCCAACTTAAGGTCACTGACCTGGACATCCTGCAGGCCTGAGCCTCTGGGCTTGATATCCTGTCCAAAAATGAATCACAAACAGATAAGGGGGCAAGGAACTTTGTGTTGAACAACTCTGCCAGGACACTTCTGGGAACACAGTTCAGGGTATTTCCAAAATCAGAAAACTAATTTGGTTGCGAGTTTCGAATTTCTGTGGGGCCTTTATTATCCTCATGGTCCACTGTTTTATGATCTGCTCACGATCCACACATTGACCACCACTGTCTGACAAATATAACACAGTTCCTGAAGTTCACACGAGACATATGAATGTCAATATCTCAACAATTGAGCTTTCAGAATTGAAGGATGAACTTCCCCATTCACCACTGGAAAGGAAATGGGCTCATAACACTTCCAGCAACCCTCCAAAAGAACCTCCTGGAATTGAGGCAGTGTCGATTATGTCAAAAGATTCCTGAGTCCCCCCCCCCCATCTTCAAACAAGTCCAGTGTCTCTCTTTCCCTGCATAGTCTGAATGAAGTCTAGAAGATCTTTAAAGGCTGCCTGAGAATCGTTTTCCAACACATCTCTTCATAACTCCTACAGCTGCTGTGTCTCTTTATCCTGCCAGCACCTCTCTTCTGAGTCAGGACTCCCTCGTGCCAGCCAGGCCTGGAGGGCCTCTTTATTCAGCTTGACGCTGTGGCTCATCGCTGGTAGTAAGACTGAGGGTCTTGGGTTGCAGCCATGAGAAACATGCTCACTGGTCCTTGCAGCCACTAATACAAAGTGGTGTTTAATGTCTTCTAGTTAGAGGCACTAGCAATGATTGCAAGGTGGATTTTTGTGCTGTGCGCAGCTGGACTTTGCATCACCTTGCATTTCCTGCATGGCTTGCAATGTCCAGTTTCCTGCATGGTTCTTCAAAGTCTGGTTCAGCCACTTAAAGGGGATTTCTTCTTTTGTCCTTTTGTCTGAAAGCAGTTTGTTTGCGACGTCCCATGAGAACGACGCTTGCACAAACAATTCTCTAACGGTCACAAAAGGTCACAAACATGTCAACAACAGTATGATTGCATTTCCTGGAGGGACACTGAGAAACTCTGCCTAAATCTGTTGCTACAGTGAAACCGATATAACAGAAGTGATTGCCAAAATTGCACTCACATTAGGCCTGAAATTACAACTGTTCTTAATTGACCTACTGATTGTTTTCTTGATAAATCCATCCATCATTTGTTCTATAGATTCCCAGGGCCCATGGCACCCTCCAAAAATGTCTTGTTTTGTCAAAACAACAGTCAAACACCAAAACACACCATCCTGTGTTGATTTGAATGGAAATGTCCCGTCTACTTCTATTCTACTTCTATTTTATTTCTATGCAAATGACAAACAACTAGTTAACGATTATCAGTCTAGTATATATATTATCAGCATAACATTAGCAGCAACACTTTTGTGTTGGGTTTGATTGGTTCTGACTTTACTAATTGAGTTCAGTAACTGATCTGTCTTTAGAAACAACAATAACAGAATGTGTGTATTTGCATCCATTCACGTGTCTTTATGTTCTCATGTTCTTGTATGTATGTGTGTGTCCTTGTGGGGTCTGTGTTTTATTGTGCTGTCAACTTTGTGTGTGTTTTTGTGTAGGGATGCGTCCTCTGCATTACGCTGCATGGCAGGGGAAGACTGAGCCAATGAAAATGCTGCTGAAGGCAGGCTCGTCAGTCAACGGACAGTCAGATGAAGGACAGATCCCTCTCCACCTATCAGCTCAGCACGGACACTATGACGGGGTAACTGTTTTTCTGTGTGTTTTAGTGTGTATAGTAGCTGTGTGTGTGTGTGTTTTGTGAGGTGCGTTACGTGTGCCTGAGGATGCGTGTATGATTTGTGGTTGGTCCAAGCTAGGAAATTCCGAAGTGTCAGTAAGATTTGTGTGTGTGTGTGTGTGTGTGTGTGTGTGTTTGTTACAGTCGGAGATGTTGCTACAACACCAGTCCAACCCGTGTATCTCAGACTCAGCTGGGAAAACACCGTTGGACCTCGCCTGTGAATTTGGTCGTGTCGGAGTGAGTACATTTAACTGAAAACCAAAAGATACTCAAATAGAAAGAAAGAAAACAGAAACACGCTGAAAATACAGAAAAAACGTCCAATACAGACGCGCTGCAACAGTGACTTTCAGACATACAGCATAAGACAGTCAACACAAAAGATGCCTTAAAATTAAAGAACAACTCACCTGTATGATCATGAACAAATAACTGTTACAAATCTTATCAAGGATTGTATTCTAGAAAAAACTTTAAACATCCCATCCATGGTCTACAACCATGAAAATAAGAGTGACAAATTCAACATTTAGACCCTAATATATTCTAAAACATCGGCAGCCAGAAGAGAGAGCGTACAGCTTCTGCAGCAATTATTTGATTTCACAGTGAAAACTAATTTTAAATGGAATTTTGCCAAAGGTTCACGCTTGTTTACGCGGTTAACTGCAGACTTTGGAAACTGTTAATTAAAATGACTTCATATTATACATGAATGTGTGTGTTCGCCTGAATTTTTAGGTGGTCCAGCTCCTGCTCAGCAGTAACATGTGTGCAGCCATGCTGGAACCGAAACCCTCCGACCCCAACGGAGTGTCACCTCTTCATCTCGCTGCCAAGAACGGACACATCGATGTCATACGGTCGGAAAAACTTTGAGTCTCAGTGTGTGTCTGTCTTCAAACGTCAGTCTGTCAATCTGTCAGTCTGTTTGTCCATCTGACTCACTCATCCAATCTAACTTAAGCACCAGCATAACAATTGCAGTCTGAAAATCTGTTACGGTCTAAAGCACACATAGTTTGCATTGACTTGCATTTATAGAGATGTTTTTAAATTCTACAATGTTTCTTTGCATAGACTTAAGTTTTCACTTTACGTCTATTATTCTATGTAAGCACTTCGATGAAATGATGTCATGAAAAGCTGCTTTACAAATAAAGGTTAATATTATTATTATTCTGTGCTGCAGGTTGCTGATTCAGGCTGGAATAGACATCAACAGACAGTCTGAGTCTGGCACGGCGCTGCATCAGGCAGCCCTCTGTGGGAAGACAGAGGTAGTGCGCCTGCTACTGGATGTAAGTCCATCTGTCCGTCTCTCTATCTCTCCGTCCGCCTGTTTAATGTGTTTACAAAAGCAACTGTTCTTAAAGCTCCCTCGCTCTCCTCAGCCGAGCAAGTTTTACACCTCAGCACTTGGCGTTCATCCCACCGAGCTGTGTGATGAAGCCCGTGGGATACGTTCGCTTGTTACATAAGTGTAGCAGAATGGCCAGCAATCCTACCTGTCATGCAATATCCAAGGCAGCTCGGGTTTTTTTTTGTAACCCTTTCTGATGTTGCTGCTGAGGCAAGCACACACAACGAATGTTAGCAGCAGGCGTGCACACACACAGAGCAGAATGCACAGCCTATCCCTGTTGTGAATTTCACATCTTCTCCACTTCCATCCAGAGTGGCATCAGTGCAGGGGTGAGAAACACTCTGAGTCAGACCGCCCTGGACATCGTTAACCAGTTCACCACCACACAGGCCAGCCGAGAGATCAAACAACTACTGAGAGGTGAGAGCGAGAACACGTGCTGCCACTTAATTCATCCTCACAGTCCAACACCAAGATATATATATAACCCAGATACTTTTTAATAAAAGTTGATTTACCACCAAATAGTCAAACATTAAGAACTCCTTTTTACTATATTCTGTTATTTACTAAATTACAGGACAGAGCTTAACACTAATTAGGTAATTACATTTTGTAAATTCACCTGCAGCATAGAAGCAAACAGTGCGCCTCACCCCTACTGCCATCGTGTTCTGCTCCCTCCTGACTTTCTTTCTCTACTTTTTCCAACTACCTGAAACCCTCTACTGGACTCTACTCAACTCTACTGCTGTACTCTTTATATACTCTATACTCTTGTGCTGTAGATGCCTCGGCTGCGATGCAGGTGCGTGCATTGAAGGATTACTGCAACAACTACGACCTTACCAGCCTCAATATCAAAGCTGGAGACATTATCACGGTGCGTAGGTCTGATAATCGCAACAAAATACTGTACATTTCTCAACTTGGTCTTCATAGATGTAGGCTACTGTACATGTGGACACTGGTAATAGCTTTTGTATAACTTTCACTTATACGCTAGGAGCCAGTTGCCACAGCTCTTAATAAGTTTAAACTTCAGCCAAGTGATGGTGCAGCTTACTTTACTACGTGGATCACATCACTAAATTAAAATGGTTTCCACCACACAAACTAGTTCTTACATAGAGACTTAAAACCAGTAACTGCCAACTGCTGCATAATATATGACCCATTTAGATCGAAGAATAAATGAGATAATATGGAATATGGTCCATATATATGACATAATGCTTGATAAAGTGTTGTTTAATAATGATTTAAAATGGGAAGGTTATAAGTTAGGCTACGTTTCACAAAAATAACACAAATAATTGTGCTAATGGCATTAGCATCAGTTAGGCCTATATGATGTTAATACAGGTGGTTTTTCCATCCGAACACATGAATGTGTCTGCTTGGAGGCCATTGGTGCCGCCACAGAGAACACAACGGAGATCTTCGAGATTGTAATTTTAACTGCATACTAACTCTGAAACACACATATTCCTCTTTGTATGCAGAAAGAAATAACGTCTACATTTATAAAGAATGCCCCCCTTAAAACTGTAATTTTTGGCAGCTATATATCACAGCTGGTGATGGTACCGCGACTTCCTGTTTACAGTTGATTCCTTTTGACTGGATGGTGCTACTGTGTTTCCTAGCAACCTATTTACACATTACTAAGGTGTTTACTAGCTGAGAAATATATAAGTTTAAATGCTGACCCACTTTGTTAAATCACTACTTTGACTCAAGCTAGTGCTATGAACTTAGGAGGTGCAGCACGGTTATAATCTTATTTTTGCAAACTGTGTGTGTGTGTGTGTGTGTGTGTGTGTGTGTGTGTGTGTGTGTGTGTGTGTGTGTGTGTGTGTTGACAGGTTTTGGAGCAGCACTCTGATGGCCGATGGAAAGGCTGTATTCATGACAACCGCACAGGAAATGACCGTGTGGGCTACTTCCCCTCCAACATGGTGGAAGTCATCAAGAGGGCAGGTGACCACCCACATCACAGCTGTATGTGTGTGCGTGTGTTTGGGTGGGAGGATGTGTGTGTGTGTATTCGCATGTGTGTGAGTTCAGCAGCTGTTCTGCAGCTATAGCTGATCATTAGTCGTAGCTAGCTGCAGCATCATCGGCCTCTTTGGTCTATTTTCCCAACCTGTCAATCATCTCCATTGATCAATACTGTCCCCTATTGGCTGTCAACCTTCCTCCCTTCCTCTATACTTCTGCTCCTTCTGTCGCCCTTCCTGATGAATAAACCCGTCCAACCAACCCGCTCTGCTCGATTGTAATGCTTTTGTTCATTTTGTTTGTTTGCTTTGTTAGTGATATTATATCATAATTTAAAGAGATATATTCCCTGTGGATATATGGATGTATTCTTTTCTCACATTTTTGATTTTAATCAGTTATTATTTTGTACATTTTCAGATCTGATTAGATTTGTTTTGTTTCAAGTTGACTGATCAGTTGTTGTTGTTGTTGTGTTGTTGTTGTTTTGCACCTCCCCCCTCCTGGCTCGTGTCCAGGTCACTCCCCCTCCCAGCAGTGCCACACCCTCCTGCTCCGCAGGCCCAATCCCTGTCCCATTGCCACGGTCAACGGACACTCATACCCCCCCACCAAAGTCCTCCCCCTGCATCTGCCTCCCCCTCCTCCTCACCCCAACACACTGTCCCTCCCTCGGTTCTCCTCCTTTGGGTACGTTCCTTTTCCCATCTCTCCTCCATCTCTGTCTACTCCTGCTCTGTCCACTCCTCCTCCTCCTCCTCCTCCTCCTCCTCCTCCTCCCCCTCCTCCTCTCTCCACTTCTCAGGAGCAGCAGAGTCAGACAGGTACATACTGTAGTATCACTTTAAATCTCAGATAAGCATCCTTTCCACGCTGTTTGACAAGACCACATATACAATATATCATCTATCTGCTTGTTATATTACGTGTGAAATGTATGTAAATGAGTAAATGATATATGTATATATTAAAGGATCAGTTCACCCGAATGACAAAAAAAAAATGTTTTCCCACTTTCACCTCGCTTTGACGCTGGAGTTCTGCTGCCACATTATTTATTATTCATTAAACTAAACTTAATTATTACTGGAATAGCTTTCTTGTGATTTGAGTGAACTGACCCTTTAACTGAAATATTCAATTTAATGGCACCATTTTTATCATTTAAAATTCTTACATATATCAAATCTGAGAGGCATTATTTACAAAAGTATAAACATTTTCCGATGGTTTAGCTTGAATCATTTGATGTTTGATTTAGAATAAAGTAATTGTCCTTTGCACAGGGCTTATATTGTGCAGACAGTCTTGTGAGGGAACTGTGGAGCTTTACAAGTCTCAACATCATTAACACTTAGAGGTGGTGCAACCACTATGAATAATTATGTGTTTATGAATGTGGAAGTGAGTGCGTGCATCTATCTGACTGTTTGCTAGTGTTCATCTAAGAGCTAAATACATTTTTATACATGAAAACCATTTATATATTAACATTCATATGTCAAACTAAACTACACATATAATCATATGGGCTGTGAAGCTGCTGATTAGTTGCCGCATTTTTGGTTTTAAGAACTTTCTTCGAAAATAGAGTGAAATAGCGGCAGTATCAATTGTGTTTGCGTGTGTGTGTGTGTGTGTGTGACAGGTTCGCGGACTGCAGAGCTGAGTCCTCAAGGGTCTCCAACTCTTGGACAGAGCAGCGCCAGTGAGGACATCTGGGTGCTACGCAAACCGCTAACAGGTAAACTCACAAGTGTGTTTTCGGGTAAAAGTGTGAAACTTTGTCTTTGAGGAATGTTCTCTATATAATTAATACTGCATACTGCAATGTGTATGTGTATGTGTGTGTGTGTGTGTGTGTGTGTGTGTGTGGTAGTTGGCGAGCGCAGTGGCAGTGTGGGCAGCATCGGCAGTATTCGGTCAACCAGCAGCTTGCAGAGTTCTGGAAACACACATGTCCTGACCACCCCTGCGCCCAGTCCACACCCGGCAACCACACCAGGAGTCAACACACACGGGCTTAACGCTCCAGGCCTGCACGCACAAGCTGAAGGGGTGAAGGTAAGAGACTCTCTGCATTTATTCGTGTGCCATGAGTTGCAGGCGTTTCCGTCACATTGCTGCTGGATCTTTACAAAACAACAAGCACGTCGTTTCTGGGAAACAGCAGAACATTGTCAGGAAACAAACACAGGTTTGTTTCCTGACAAGTGCAGGTTAACCACAATTCTGCTTCCTGTTCAGTTTGTTTTTCTGGTGGAGAGATCAGACTTTTCAACAGTATAGACAGGTGCATTAAGATGATGGCCTCCTCTTTTATATCAATCACACGGTAAAATGAAGCCCCTAAGTACCAATGTCAACCTTTTCTGGCTGGACAAACTCTACAGTATTTTTCCATGAATATATCTTTTTACACCTCAACTCCTCCCTTTTGTGTTTTTTCATTGTCTGGTGTGCTTTCATTTTATAATCTGTGACGTCACCCTGCTGGTCTGCTCTCTAACACCTTTAGCACGCTCTAAATTAAATTTTAACAGCGGAAATAACTCGTATATTTTTAGGTAGTACCTTAAAAAAAAATTGTAAATCAGCAATTAGCCAAATTGGATTGTGTTCCCATATTTCGCTGGAAGGACATCATCTATTTTAAGAAGTATTCGTTCTAGGATTTCTGCTGCATCTGTTCTTGCTAAACTGCAGGGGATGCAGGCGGAAGGCGTTCAGAGGCCAGAATCTGTCTTTTATATGTGCACTTAGTCCACTGAGCTGAGTCACAAGGGACTTCTTGGATGTGAATGATTATGCTTGAGTAAATGTTTCATTTTGTGAGTGTGTGTGTGTGTTTGTGTTTTAGCTCCTGGCCACCGTGCTCGCCCAGTCGGTCAAAGCCAAGGAGCATCTCTTGGAGCAGTCGCAGTCTGTTGAGCAGTCAGCGGGTAAGCACAACAAACTCACCCGAACACAACACAAGAGCTTTGGTTTTACTTGAATTGATGATTTGTGCCATTTTCCATTGAATTCAATAGTCTGTTTAACTGCTGCCGTGATAAATGACAGCATTGATTCAAACAGAAACAACAAAGTCTGTCCTTACTTCCTAATAATAAAAAATATACCACTGGGGATTTAAAAAAAAAAAAAACGTTTTGTCCGCAGTAAAGTGATAACAATTGAACAAGATTTAGGTGGTGATCAAAAGTACAACAGGTGCCTCAGGGTTTGTTTTGATCTCTGCTTTTATGAATCATTTCTTTCTTCATTTCTCTTTTAGTCAACCTGGCCCTCTAAAGACCGTCTGTCTGTTCGTATCAGACACAATCCTTGTATCCCCAATTCTTGGGAATTTATTAATCTCACTTTGACAGAAGCATATAAATTAGCATATTTTAGTCTGCTGTCATTCTACTGGTTTAAGTGATACGTGGGAAGTGTAGTGCTAAAACAGCACCACAGAGCCAGCCAACCCTGAACACTGCCAAAATGATAATGACGGACTACACAGGCAATACAAACCAGGCTCCTCGTCCTCATAGACTGCACTTGATCACTAGATAACACAATTTCTTGGCTTTGCAACAAAGAACCATTTCAGTTTCCTGGTTCCTTAGGTTGTTCTTATAAAAACTGCTTTCAGACGAGGAAGAGTTCAAGCTGTTCATTTGGCAAATAATTACTTAGAACTGCAAAAGTTTTAACTCTTAATGAAATGAAACAAGCGCTGAACAAGGAAGTACAGTACTTGTTTCCATTTTAGTCGGTAAACTATGCTCTCAGAAACTGAAGCACAGTCCTGACAAGACTTTTCATAAATAACTAGTTTGACACATTATAAACTAGCGCAGTGCCCGTTGAACGGGTTGAACACTTGGCCTGTGGTGTTGCTGCTTGCAGCTTTCTCGAGAACCGCATACACACAAACAACTTCATACTCAACGCTGCGCTTCCTTGAGTCCTGAACAGTACACCTGCTATGACATAGTTGCGTCACACAACCAAGGCGCGGCTACTCAAAGTCAGAAACTCTGGTAAAATAAAAAATACGAGGGCCAGACTTTGCCTTTGGGCAAAGTAGGCAACCTGGGCCTGGGGGCCCCAACTAAGAGGGCCCCAAACAGCTATACATTTATTGATGTTTTGATTTGAAAAATACTGAATTATGTTACTATTCTAGCTCATTGTACCACAAAATAACTTACAAAAGGCCCCCAAAGCACTTGAAAAAAACGACATGCTCGAGCCTGGGGAGTCCGGTTTCTTAATATTGAATGTGCCGTTTGTCCAGCTGTACATCTGCCAAACATGAAGTAGATTGGATGATAGGTTGTCTAGATATGCAAAGGGCACACACACAGACATACACATAAACAGATAGTATAACAGTAGATAGTATAGATAAGTCATGTGACACACTGAGGGCCAAAGTGCATTTATACAAATTGAAATTAAATTGTACCAATAGACTTACTATATACTACAATATGTCATTGTTTATGTACAAATGTATTGTAATTAACAAAACTACAAAAGAGTGACATAATAAAATTGTACTTTCCTGCTAAAAGTAATGCATTTAATTCTCTCCCCTATTGTTTCTCTCCCTTTTCTCACCTTTCCACCTCCACCCATATAGGCTCTTCCAGTTGCACAGTTCATGAACAGCGGTCCTTTGAGCGGAAGGCAGAAGAGGATGATGGGAAAGTGAGTTCTTGGATGGCAGATTGGTTCACTCTGGAGCATCCCCTTTCTGTTGCTCCCGTTTCCTCTCAACCAGTGCTTTGGTTTGAGAGAAAGACATCTACAAGGGTGTGTTCAGTGGGCACAGCGAGATGTCCGCCAGGGTGGCTGTGTTGCACCTGAACAGATGACACCCTGAGGATGGAGCATGCAAGTGTTTTCACCACGGAGACAAGGCAGAGAGACGGACACATTGAGGAGTCAGTCTCCGTCTCGCCTTCTGTCCCTCCACCCACCCCCTGTCCTCACACCACACTGTGACACCACGCCCCCACATGCTGCCGCTCTGTGCTCTAGAACCAGCTCTGTGTTCTGTGAGGCTGAGGGTTGAATTCTCTGTGTGTGTTCTAGAAGCACACATCCACCGGTTGCCAGGCGACAGCAGTGTTTTGTCAGAGAAGAGAAAGCAGTAGTGTGTCTTGATTGGTTGATCTCATCCAACATTCTTTTACACTTAATGTATTCACAAAATATAGCAAGCATGCCATCTATAATTTGACTTTTAAATGGAGCAGTTAACCCAAAAACATTATTTCCCACTAACTCTAACATATGCAGTAAGATCCCAAAGTGATCTTACTGCATATTTTAGTGGCAGTATGTTAGAAACAGTTATGTTTTGGAGCATAAAGATAGGCAGTATTGTTCTTTAAATGTGTCCTGGCGTTGTGCACCTTGGTTATTGATCTGTAAGCTAAAGACAAACTGACATGCTGAACAGGTGTGCTATTATGTGTAACAGGCTCCCATTACTTGCTGGTGACTTCTCTCCTGACTTTGTTGTAGAGCAGGGTTACCTTTTGGGATTACACTTTTGGAAGTTTATGTGCTTTTTTCCTTAACAATCTTCTCAATTGTGTTCTAGAGCAGGCTTCTCTGCTGTGTTCTACAATAGTCTCCTCTCCTGTGTTCTAGAGCAGGCTGCTATGCTGTGTTCTACAATAGTCTCCTCTCCTGTGTTCTAGAGCAGGCTTCTCTGCTGTGTTCTACAATAGTCTCCTCTCCTGTGTTCTAGAGCAGGCTGCCATGCTGTGTTCTAGAACAGGTCTGTGTTCCGTGCTCTAGAAGAAGCCTGTGGACTCTTCTAGCAGCAGGCAGTAGTGTTCTGTGTTCTGTGTTCTAGAAGCAGGCAGTAGTGGCGTGGCTGGGTGAGTTTCAGCTGCAGTTCTACACCACCCACTTCCTCACCGCGGGATATGATCTAGACACCATTAGCCGCATGACCCCTGAGGTAAGGTCATGACCCCTGGCCCCCTCACGCCACGCCCCCTTGTCTGTCAAGGCTCCGCCCAGCTCAGCTCTCAAATCAGCTCCCCACTGACGTGGATGATGTCCTCATGACCCTCCTGTCTCTGTCACCTGACCCCCCCGGTGTGAGTCCTGAGCCTCAACCAGTCACTTCTCATGCTCTGTCTGCTTCATTTACATACCTGTGTTCACACATGGCCGTGTGTTCCAGTCTGTGCTGTAAACGCTACCCTGTGTTTGTCCTTGAGTGTTTTTTTAGTGTGTGTGTGTGTGTGTTTGTGCATTGAAGCGAACACAGTGGTATGACATAAAACCCCCTAGGCACTCATCACAGATTATCAAAAGCAAAATAATCCTGCAGGCATATCACACACAGCTTCTCTACAAATGTCAAACGTACACATACAATTGTTTACATTTAAGAGACAAAAAAACCCCACCTACAGTTGTTGTGGTGATTTCCTGATGTGACTAAGTGTGCTTTGCGTTGAAGGACCTAACGGGAATTGGGGTCATGAAGCCTGGACATCGAAAGAAGTTAGCATCAGAGATCAGCAAGCTGCCCTCCACAGACTGGCTGCCAGACCACAAGCCTGTAAGGCTCTCCGAGTATTACACAGTCTAGAAAAAGGAGGAGATGTTGAGTTTTGGGAGCTGCAAGATTGTAATCTGTGCCCAAGCTTTTTACATTGTGCCCACATTTGTGTGTCCCTGTGTGTGTGTTTCAGGCCAATCTGGGAGACTGGCTGTCTCACCTGGGTCTCAGTCAGTACTACCAGGTTCTGGTGCAGAATGGGTATGAAAACATTGACTTTATCTCCGACATCAGCCTTGAAGATTTGCAAGAGATTGGAATTTCTAAACTCGGTAAGAGACAGCTACATTATTAAAATAGGGAATATAATATTAAAAGGCATGTAGAGGTACAGAGCCTTTGATTTTGTTCATTTAAAGCAAATGACAAGTGTGAATGTCAAAACTTATGAATAAAAGAAATGTCTGTTGTAACATCACTTCACTTAGAAAACTTTTTGTGTTGCTCTCCAACACATACAATAATTATAAAATCTGTTGTATCTGGAATATTTGGACTGAATTTATTGAGCTGTTCTTGTTATCAACCACAGAACATTCATTTTGTTAACATATTAAACCTTCATAGTACAAAATGTCTCTTCTTTCACACCGCTGCCTCGCCTCAGGCCATCAGAAGAAGCTGATGTTGGGAGTGAAGAGACTGAAGGAGCTACAAAGGGGAGAAATAAGCTCTGAGCCTCCTCAGAGCCCCTCTACACCTCCATCCAGCCCAGGTGGCAGCACCGACTCAGAGCCCCGGAAGGAGGTGAGGAAGCAGAGGGACGGTGCCCCCAGCCCGCTGGCCAAACCTCGACCGGGTCTCACACATTCACAGACCGCTCCCCACACACCGACGCAAACCCCACCACAAACCCCACCACATGGCCGGAACCAGCAGGCTTCCCCGAGGGCTCGGCCGCGCCCCTCCACCCAGATGGCGGCAGCAGATTCGTCAGTGCCGCTGCTCCGCCTGCCCAGTGTGGAGGAAGAGCGACGGAGAACTCACAGTCTAATTGGCTCAGAATCAGACTCTAGATACGCCACGGTATGCCGCAGCAGCTCCGCACATATTGCCCCTAATGATGTCACTGTTAACCGCAGCCAATCATCCGTCACCCTCCGTCCCCGACGGAAAGGTCGGCCCCCGACACCACCCAAACGGTCCTGTTCTTCCATTACCGGGGGTGACGGGGAGGTAGAGGGACAGGTGGAGGGGCTACTAGGGCTGCCAACCTATCGAGAGCGGCGAGCCAGTGACTGCGGCAGCCTGGGATCAGCTTTAAGATCTCAGGACTCAGCGGGCCTGGAGAGATCAGAGGGGGCTTCTGGGAGTGTTCGCAGCCTCGCTGCTATGCTGGAAACATCCATCGTGGGTGGAGCCAAAACCTTGCCCAAGAATCTGGGAGGCAGCACCAACTACCTACAGGTGTGTGTGTGTCTTTGTGATTGGTTGGTTTCAAAATGTTTATTATTAAGTGTAACAATCGTGTGACCTCCAGGTGAGTCCGCCTGTACTTCGCCGGCAGCCAGGTGCAGGCGGTCTTGGATCTGAGGAAGATGATGTCTTAAGTCGGCGTCGGACCATCAGTGGACCAGAAGGCCTCCCTGGTGATGAGATCGACCCGTTACCCCGGCCACCAGCCCAGCAACGTCCAGAGCCTCGGCCCCGCTCCACCGTGGTCTCCTCATCAGAGATCACAGACGGCACAGCGACGCTCCGAAGGAGGCCGCGTCCTCAGCCGACAGACTCTGAGGCACCTCCGTCCGCGGATGCCAATGCTGTCACCACGACATCTGGCTCTGACACCATACGCAGGAGACAGCGCACCTCTGACCACACAGAATGTGTCAATCAAAGCAATAACCAACTGGGCTCTCCCAGCAGTCAAACAGACAGTAGCCGGAAAAACGGCGGCGACCCGCAACAGAACGGCGGCGTGGTCCTGAGGCGGAAGCCGGTGTCTGAGGACTCTGTTAAGACGGAGGCCAACAGAGACAGCTGTGAGTGGATGGAGGCTAGGAAGTCTCTGAAGCCGCCGGTATCCCCGAAACCGTCCACAGTCACCCTGAGGAAGGCACAAGCTGACCCCCCAACCCCAACTCGCAGGGTCCCCATACCCGGGCCTGATAGTACTGAAACAGCACAGAGCCCTGGTGAGATATACACACACACATATACACACTAAACTGTCTATATTAATGTATATGTGGTCCCTCAGTAGACATATCATTTTACAATCACTATGTATAGAATTCTAAAGTGATTATAGCAATAAGGTATTCTGACCGTATTGAATTTTGTGAAAAAATAAGCAGTCTGTGTGTTGACCCTTGACCCTTTCACATCAGAGTCCTCATATTGGAGTGGTTGGGTTGGGGAGTGAGACTATTGACTGTCATTTCTGTCTACCTCAGTGTCATTTTACCACGGACAGACACCAAAGACAGAATCATCTCTACACATAGGGGCTTATATTTAAATTACAGGCATTACAGCTTTTATCCGATAGAAATAGTTGAGATACTGTCAGGAAATGCAGGGAGATGAAACAAATGTCCCCAGCAGAGTCGAACAGGGGACGCATGCATTTGATCTACTACATAAAGGACTTAAAGTAGGGCTGCAACTAATATATTACATTTAATTGTAAAAATAGTTTGGTCATTGATTAGTTGGGTCTATGTTAGGATGCAGACTGGCTTTTACCTGATTAATAATCAATGAATCAAAGTGAGTAGCCTGATGGTCTTTAAATCTGTTGATTAACTGAAGTATTGATCAACAGATTCAAAATATCAAAATAGTCATTAGTTGCAGCCATACTTCAAAGCAATAATTTGTTAGTTTCCTGTTGTGATGTAGTTAAGTCAGGCTGGTCTTCATAGCTATATCTACGCACAATAGTGTGCCGCAATTCGATATCCCACAAAGACTGTATGTGTAACAAACGGATATTGACACGTGTTGAAGGCTTTTGTAGGAAAACGCACGAACAAATGAGGAGTAACTTTTCGTCTCGGACTCAGAGGTAGGTGAAGTTGTTCCCCCTCAGGGAAGGGAGGTCGGGGAGAGAAAAAGTGATGGCTAGCTGAGGGAGAGGGGTGACGGTGGAGGAAGACAGACTGGTGAGTGGCGTCAGCAGGCTGAGGTTGCAGGCAGATGATCCTGGGGCACAGGTAACAAAAAAAAGGGGGGGGGGGGTGATGTACAGCAGTGTTGATGAGTAGATGGGTTTCAGGTGTGCTGCTTAGAACAGGTGGATCAGCTTGGCAGCAAACAAAGTACAATGCTTTGTTTTAACATGGCACCTTGAACTTTGAACCATCTTGCTCATATATCCGCTGTGCAGAGGATTGTGGGTCAGAATAGCTAGAAAAGCAACCGGATGCAGTAGGACATCCTGGTATTTTTGGCATAATGCATTTGACATACTACGTATTGGGGACATACTAAATCTTTTTTCTGGCTTACTAAATAGTTTGGTAGTATGGGTGTTGGAACGAACAGGCAGAGAGAGAGACAGGCACGGGAGAGCTGGAAACTCAGGAGAGGGGGAGACACAAGACACACTGAAATAAGCTGGAGCACAGCCACAGCCTTGACATTTCCTTGATTTGAACAACATCTTTTGCGATAAACTCAAGCTGAAATAAATAATTAGTCAATTAGTCGATAGACAGAATATGAATCTGCGAGTATTTGAGAACCTATTAATTGTTAAATAGCTTCTCAAATATGTGAATTTGCTGCCGTTCTTTTCTCTGTTTTATATTATGTAAACTGAATATCTTTGTGTTTTGGACTGTTGGTGAGACAAAACAAAATCATAACATAAACCTATAGTATTGTTTGCGACCCCCATGTTGCTACGTTGAGGAACAAGGAGGAATTATTCTGATTTAAAACTAGAAAAGTTAGTTAATTGAAGATTTTGTACGGCTATCTCAAATAAATAATAATAATCAGAGCTCTTTCAGACTTTGACCAAAGATGAGCTTCATTTATATATATATATATTAAATATACGTTTATATATAATTAGATATCTGCCTTCGTATTCAGCACCGGTCTCCTACAGGTCTTGTATATGTGAGTGACTGGTTGTTTTTTATAAGAAAACATGACATCTTTCTCTCTCCTCCTCTCTGACCAGAGCCGAAGCGTGTCCCTCCTCCTATATCACCGAAACCCCGCGGGCCTCCAACAGCACCTAAACCAGGCAAACCAATAGTATCTTCGTCTGCCATGAGCCCGAGTCCTGCTGCTACCAGCCCAGCTGCAGCCAGCCCTACCCAGGCCCCAATACCCTGCTCTCCGCTCTCTGCCGCCCCTCTTCCAGCTCCTGGCACCCCCTCTGCTCCCTCCCTTTCTCCGGGACTCCCCCTTACTTCTCCCTCTCCGGCCCAGAGTCCCTCCACGCCGTCTCCGCACCCCGTCAAACCTCCCCGCTCGTCCATCGCCGGCCTCTCCATTGACCTGCTGGGTGGACGGGAGGTGGAGGAGGAAGAGGAGAGGAGGAGAGAGGAAGAGGAGAGGAGGAGAGAGAGGGAGCACAAGAGGCACAAGGAGCAGCAGCAGGAGGAGGAGAGGAAGAAAGCAGTGGAACAGAACCTGAGGGAGCTGGAGAGTCAAGGAGAGGAAGTAGAGCAGGGGGAGGAGGTGCAGCATCGTTTGGAGGAGACCAGTGCCTCCTTGGCTGCAGCTGTGCAGGCTGTTGAACATCAAATCAAAGAGGAGGACGCACAAAATGAGTGAGTATTCATGACGTTCATCATATGCTTTTGCCATAGAAAGTACCATTTACATCCAACTACAATCTCTCTGGGCTTCCAAATGGATACTAAGATGTAGCGCTGCAGAGTGAGAGGACTTTGTTCAAGTGTTTAGCGTTATGGAAGTTAAAGTCCTGCTCATCTCAGACAATATTTTGGTGACTGGCAGTGCGAGCACCTCCAACATGATACTGCCCTGTGTACATAAGATCTAAAAGAAATAGTTCAACATTTTGGGAAATATGCTTCTCATCTTTCTTTACAAGAGGGAGATTATAAGATCGGATGTCTAGTGTTAGCCTAGCTTAGCATAATGACTGAAAGTGGGGGAGCACAGCTAGCCAGGGTTTCTCCAAAGAACTCGAAAAACAAACAACTGAATACATCGTATCCTATTATTAGGGCCTTAATGAGTATGCCACACTGTGTTTTGCACATATTGTTTTGTGTATGTGACAAATAAAACCTCTGAATCCTGTAAAGCAGAAGTGTATAATACAGGAGAGTCTCATACTGTAACCATTTATTGGGGAAGTACAACTGTGGTTTAGTGACAATGGAAAGAGATATCTCCCAAAACCTTTGACCAGCAACACCATCACCCTCAGAGGAAAGCAAATATGCATATTTTCCTTTTCCTAAAAACTCAAATTTATAGAAACCTGATAAAACATTCTGCGTTTTAAATCATTCCTTTTCTAGTTCTGGGTCAGCGGTTTGAAACGATTTTCTGATCACAGCTCTGATTTGTTCCTCTGGCTGGCATCTGTGCCTAAGCAACGGCTGCTTCGGCTGATGCATTCTGTAGTATTTAAAGCTGTATGTCAAAACAAACAGACGGATACAAGGTTGGAGTATTTATAACGACTGACGCAAACTACCATGGTAACAGCGAGTGCGTTTTAATACTATAGCAAACACTTCTGAGTAGCTACATTCTCAGAAATACAACAGAAGAGCAACTGGTGTGGCCGTTTGCGGCACAAACAACCAAATACATTGCATTTCCTGTGGCTGCTTCAGAGTAATGTCTTTAATGTGAAGCAGTGGCAGCAGGACGTGTTCCATATGCATTAGCAGTGACTTAATACAGCTGTAGCACGGTGTGAGGAGTGTGAACAGTAAGCTGTGAATCCCTCGTACTCAGACAGGCAATTTGAATCCAGCGTAGCTCGCTGTGCCACTACCACTTCAAACTACCATCTATAGAGATAATTAGTGAATGTAAGTACAGTTAAAGCCTAAAAAATGGGGTTGGATTTCATGAAAATTGTTGAAATGTGAAAAGGGGTTTCTCGTATAGTGTTGAACCTACAGAGAATTATTATCTCAATCTACAGATCCCCTCGGCTTTACTGAGCTTTATAGTAGGTTCCATGTCATTGTTGGGCTGTTGTGGTTCCCTCACTGTGGTTCTAAGCTCTAAAGCCCCCTCTGTACAATACCGGCTCAGCCCCAAACAGCAGACAGACAACGTTACCACACTAGCTGATGAACATCGTGGAGCATTTAGCTGCTAAAGAGCCAGATATTTCCCTCAGGGGTTGAAAAACAGAGCTAAAAACAGAGCTAAAAGAGTGGGATTATATTATGGGAGACGAGACTACAAATTAATGATACTGTTTCTCCATAAGTGCTGCAGGCAACTGTTTGCAAACTAGATTGCCATATCAACTTAAAGGTGAATACTGTAAGTCAATGTTGTGTTCACTACTTGTTTCCACTGCCCCTAAGCAGCCAAAAAAAACAGTTATTGTAATATTATTATTATTATTATTATTACACTGTATCTATGTTGAGGAACATTGAGGTCATCATTAATTACTAATAGATCTTTAAAAAGCTAACTAGGAAACCAGCTTACACTCCCCATTTCACATCTGCTGTGACTGTGATGTGTCTGCCTCATTCACAGCTAGAATTTTCCTTTTTTTTGTTCTCCATTCCCCGGCTCTCTTTCCAGCAAAAAGGCTGCAGTCTCCATCTTGGACGACATCGGCAGCATGTTTGACGACTTGGCAGACCAACTGGATGCAATGCTCGACTGATCCCCTGCCCACGTCTCATCTCCAACAAGCCCTTTACCCCCCCATCATGTGTAGGTGTATCAAGAAAACTCTCCCAAGGCTCGATGCTGGCGCTCTAAGAGTGTGTGAGTGTGTGTGTGTGTGTGTGTGTGTGTGTGTGAGTGTGAGCGCATGTCCCTCCTGCGTGAGCGCTTCTCATGTAGCCTTGTACAGTAATACTGAGGAGGGAGTCCTCTTCGTCTGGCGCAGTAGCTCTAGTACGCCTCCCGATGCGAGGAGGCCGCTCCCACACAACCTCTGACCTCTGCAGCCCAGCGAGTCGCCGCCGCCTCCGTCACCGCCCGGCCTCAGAGGGCTGTGTGGACCCAGAAGCACAATCATTCTCCTCATCCTTCTATCTCTACAGACTCTGACAGAGATGCTAACTCAGTCAGAAAGGGAGGCAAACCGATAAGCATATTGCTTGCAACAAAAAAAAATAAGCACACACACTGACTGACAGACAGACAGGCAGACAGATAGATAGATAGATAGATAGACAAGATGCAAACAGATGAGATGACCGGAGACAGAGTTTTTAAAAGCACATTGAAAGACAGGCCGCTTTCTGAGTCTGTCCCACTCCCTGCGATGTCAAAAGGATGCGTTTTTCCAGATGAATCGTAGCCTCTGTTTCTCTTCTGTATGAGCGGAGGATTGTGGTTCGCCGGACTTCCTGACCTGTGTGTTGTCTCTCTTCATGTTGTTGTTGTTGTTGCTGTTGTTGTTATTGTTGCCGTTGTTGTCGTTACGAGTGTGTGTAGTCCCTGCTGATGCTCATGTCAATGTCCTCCCACTCGTACAGTAGTTATTCTAATGATCAGAACGACAATATAGATGTGTGTCCATGGATTTTGAGACACTCGCACACACACAAACACACACACTCACACACACACACAAACGCGCACCCACACTACATTGGTTTTAATCTTGCTGGTGTTCTGCTTTGTTGGTGTTTAGCTCCATCTATGGAGGTTTGCTTGGAAATGACTCTCCACATTTACATACAGTTACATGCAAAGACACATATATACAAGCACACTCATGCGGTGTATCCTTTTGTCCTGCTGCAGTGAACAGTGTTTTTAAAAGATAATCCTATATTTCAATGCTTTATATAGTACATCCAGTATACATAGTTTATAATATACCTGGGTATTTCAGCTGTTAGAGCTCCCTCTAGTGTTGGTTAGTGAAACTGCCTCTAATCTGCCCACCTTATATCTTGTCTCCCCTCCTTTTTTTTTTATCTCCCTCTGTGTCCGTTTTGTTAACTCTGCATCTCTCTGTGCCTTGGTAGTGTTTGTTCATATATTCAAAATATTATTTGATTTTTTTTGGTTTTCCATTCAAACATCTTTAATGTTATTATTTTTCCTGGTTCTTTACGAAACCTCGCTCCTTATGTGTCTGTTATGTCAAAAGTAGCTTATAAGGGTTGAGTTGTGAGTCCAATGTGATCCCCTAAAATCAATCACCCTGTCTGCAGTCCTCCTGTAACCATTGAGAAGCCTTGTGCGAGGCCCCTGTACGCTGTAATAAATTGGCTCTGCTCATCCTCGGCTCCCCAGTTTTCAGTGGTCCCCCATGTAGACCAGACAGTGGATCAACCACCAGTGTTCATCCCAATGAAGAGTCCACTTGTATTTTTATGCTCTTTAAAAACAAAGATATATTTGAGAGACAGATGGTTCTATGTGAATACTAATAATGATGATAATTATAGACATTGAGGTGAGCTGATTGAGCCTGTACATTTATGGTTGAGTTGTGGATGTGTTGTGACGGCTGTTGTGCCATGGTTGGGTTTAGGTTGTGTTTCTGCTGTGACGATGCATTCCTGTACAGCTGTGATCAGAATAAATGTATAAATTAAACCTTACATGACTCTTGAAGTGTGGTTATTTTACATTTTCTATTTTAAATCCTAGAAAACAGAATGCTGTATGGTTGTTCTCCTGTCTCTACTGGAAGATTTTAGACCAAATTGTATGATGTAGCGCTACGTTTTGCCTTAATCTGAACTAGGCCTAACCCAAACCAGTTAGCCTTTGGAGTAGCTTCTTCTAATTGTTCAATGCTAATACAATTACCGTTGTTCTATCTTTGTTTGAATAACTATTTATTCAGTTAGTATTGTCCAGGATATACATAAGGCCCCAATAAGCACGAACATGGCCAAAAGTCAGACAATAATGTCTCTGCTTTACAGAAAGTCTGACAAACGTAGAAAGCTAGCAGTTAGCCATTAAGCTAACCAGCCCGCTATGTAGCTAACTAGCTAGTCCAGAAAGGGGATGGACTTCCGTTATACGGAAGCCGTATAAGTACATTTCCTCTGGCGCATCAGTACTCCTCGACAGTCTGTGGTCCGTCACACCACATGCAGCATGGAAGGAGAAATGCACACTCGTTGCCTCTTTCAGCGGTTTCTTACCAACGTTAGGCCCTGGCTGCAAAGAGAACCAGAGCGGGCCTGCCTAGCTGAAAGAAAGCTGACCGGTGAATAAAGTGAGTATCGTGTTGCTAAGGAGGACCTTGCATGCTAACCGTAGAAGCTAACCTTTAACTTACCACGTTGGTATGAACGGCAGCACGTGGGTGTCCTGCAAGGGCCAGGCCTGCCACGTGGTCCTTCCACCTCCTTTTAATATTAACTTAACTTTTTTGTGACGTAAGTAATCCAACTTGTTACGTTTGTCCACAAAACAAGTCTGGGCTGGGTCACATTTTAGCCCTAACTTAGTTTAAATCTTTTTTTATAAGAATGTGGCGTTTCATAATGACTATGTAAACTTTAGACTCTATTCAAATCTGGCCTATTATGCTATTATCGGTACAAGCATGGGATTTGGTTCTTGATCTTAACATGGTATACATAGCAGGTCAAAGATCCATCACATCTGCACATTAAAGGGTGTTTTAAATTAAAGTTATTGTGTTGGAATGAAATCATAAAAGGTTAAAACTTAGTGCTGCTGGAGTTGATTCATTACCCTGACCCTTTTTTCCATTCGGTCTTTCCAGTGAGTCACATGGAGGCCTGCTGCACCTCGACGATTTGCATGACGGTTGAAATGGAGAAACCAAAGTAATTTGCCTTGAAGATGGCCCTCCCTGGACAAGAGAGAACGTGAGTTGATCTGCATCCCAAACAGAAATGTGAATGAATAAAAGGATATGATGGACTGGTAACACTTTGAGAATCCTGGTGACTTTGCCCACACTTTTGACAAAGGTGAACTAGATGTGACATAAAACACTTTATAATGTAATTCATTACGAATGTTTAACTAATGCCACACCAACTTGTCCTACACCTCTTAATGGGGCTGAATGGGCGCTCCTAATTTTCTCATCTGAGGGTCCATTGATTGTTAAATGTGTAATAATTTTCTATACAACTTATTTTTACATCCTGCTCTTTTGCCTTGCAGATGAAGCTGGTAGAGCTGAACGTGGGGAGGCTGAGGGGCGGTTGTTGCTGTGTTTAAGCAGTCTGAAGACTCAGGACCTCACCGGTTTAAGAGCTGGTGGGTCTATTCAATATGTTGGCATGTGAATAACGTGTAGCCGGTGATGACAAAATCAAATTACTTTTCTGACACCTACTATGAGAGCTGAACTCCAGCTCCTGATTCTAGCTTTATTCTGAGGCTCAGTTATTCATATATTAGTGCAGTCTTTATCCTAAATGTCACTTTTTAAATACTGTTCCCTTAATTGTTACAGATCGGAGGCTGCAGTGTCTCAGATGGTCCTGAGATCGACATTCTTATTGACGCAGCATCTCATTAGCTGTGACGTCTGGTGAGTCTATTCAATATGTTTGCATGTGAATAACATGTAGCCTGTGATGACAAAATCAAATTACTTTTCTGACACCTACTATGAGAGCTGAACTCCAGCTCCTGATTCTAGCTTTATTCTGAGGCTCAGTTATTCGTTTATTAGTGCAGTTTTTGTCCTAAATGTCACCTTCTAATACCATTTTCCCCTTAATTGTTACAGATCAGAGGCTGCAGTGTTTCAGATGGTCCTGAGATCGACATTCTTATTGACGCAGCATCTCATTAGCTGTGACGTCTGGTGGGTCTATTCAATATGTTGGCATGTGAATAACATGTAGCCTGTGATGACAAAATCAAATTACTTTTCTGACACCTACTATGAGAGCTGAACTCCAGCTCCTGATTCTAGCTTGTATCTGAGGCTCAGTTATTCGTTTATTAGTGCAGTTTTTGTCCTAAATGTCACCTTCTAATACCATTTTCCCCTTAATTGTTACAGATCAGAGGCTGCAGTGTTTCAGATGGTCCTGAAATCGACGTTCTTATTGACTCAGCATCTCATTAGCTGTGACATCTGGTGAGTCTATTCAATATGTTTGCATTTTAATGACGTGTAGCCTGTGATGACAAAATCAAATTACTTTTCTGACACCTACTATGAGAGCTGAACTCCAGCTCCTGATTCTAGCTTGTATCTGAGGCTGTTATTCGTATATTAGTGCAGTTTTTGTCCTAAATGTCCCTTCTTTTTTTAATTACCTTTCCCCCTAATTGTTGCAGATCAGAGGCTGCAGTGTCTCAGATGGTGCTGAGATCGACGTTCTTATTGACGCAGCATCTCGTTGGCTTTGAGATCTGGTGAGTCTATTCAGTATGTTTGCATTTTAAATAATTGTAGCCTGTGATGACAAAATCAAATTACTTTTCTGACACCTACTATGAGAGCTGAACTCCAGCTCCTGATTCTAACTTGTATCTGAGGCTACAATGATCACATTTCTGTGTGTCACACAGGTTGTTCTGGTCTGATCTGTTTGTCCTTTTTTCCCAGGTGCCCCAACACGGATAACTGCTGCCCTCAAGCAAACAGAACAAACTCGAAGAAAGAAACTACATTTCTATTTAAAAATAACTGAATAAAGCTGCTGTAATTGCTTTAATACTATTTGAACTTTTGTTTAAATAAATGGTAACTCTTCACTGTTTTCTCTGTAGTCTGTTGTGGTGAAATTGGGAACCTTTTGTATGTACTATTTGTGCCCCAATAATACGGTAACCATAATGAGACTAATGGAAGTGGTTTGCTTGCCAGAAAAGCTTTAACTGAAGGCGTTGTATGATCCAGTTGGCTACAGACCTGCGCAACAGTTTTCATATTTATATAAGTTATACATGTTAATATAAACGTTGCTGGATACTTGACATTGGTGTTAGCAGGAGTCATCCAAATAAACCAATTTTGCAGTTTGAATTGAGGAGTTGAGTTGTAAAATTGGGAGTTTCTATCATTGGTGTAAAACATTTAAAGGTTTCATAGAACAACTTAAGTCTAGCTGTTTTATTGGCCCCAATTTTCATGACTGGAATAAATTCAGGAGGGTCAAATCTTATATTTTGACTTTTGTTAAAACAATGGTACATAATTACAAAAACATTTTAAACTACATGAGCCTGATATTTGAGGGACTAATCAGGTTTCACGCCTCCAAACGTTTTAATCCATACAGACTACAGCTCGGTACTATTGTAACACTAATGGGAGTCTGGAACCAGGGATTAGACATTTTGTCCCAACCCGGATTTTTCTTTAACCTCATTTCTAATTTTAGCACAGATCTCAGGGGAATCTCTCGTAGCCTAGTACTACCACAGAAACCGACACATCCGGTCATAAGAATTAAAAAAATAAATAAATCTAGGTGTGTTTTAAGGGCGAGTCCTCATTTGCGTGTCCAGATTTCCATACAGGTGCGTCTTCAGCTCCAGCCGCTCGTTTGACTGTCAAACCAGGCGGCGCGGCTTCCTTTTCCTCCGCCCTGCGCATCCCGCATCCAGTCGCTACCAGAGAGGAGCGCAGGGGAGTGCCCTGCACCGCGGACTGCCGACACACACACACACACACACACAGCCTCCTCCTCCTCTTCCTCCTCCTCCTCCTGCACTAAAGCCGGACTCCTCCGCCGGGCAAAACTCCACCGACTCCCGACTACCAGCCGCTGTTGTCGCTGTCAAAGCCCCGTCTGCATCTCCCATCAGCCGGCTGCACACTAAAATCGACCCGCGGTCCTCTCCGGTAGGCCTGACGGTAAGAGCGGTTGTTTGTTTGCGTGTGTGTGTGTGTGTGGAGGGGGGGTGGGTTATGCATTTCCATTGACACATAATCACGACACAAATGCGTTTGGCACGATGTTTTCGTTACATAGTGACCAGCTGTGCTCGCTTCATCCTCCTACGAGTTCATTTAAACGTAGATTTGCGATCAGCAGCCTGAATTATCGCAGATTCGCTGAGCGATGGAGGCTGATGTCACTGTGACACATTTGGAGGATGTTATGATTAAATGATGAAGGCCTTTTTTTTTTTAATGGAACATCTGGCTGCTGGTAAGACCGGAGGATGGATGCTGGTGGAGGAGACGGGCAGCGGACTTACTTAGATCCATTAAAAAGATGAAGAGGAGGAGGAGGAGGAGGAGGAGGGAGAGACAGTTTCCAGTAGAGAAGACTTAACTGATCCTGGTCGGCCTGAACTCTCATCTGGGCCCTCTCTCTCTCTCTCTCTCTCTCTCTCTCTCTCTCTCTCTCTCTCTCTCTCTCTCTCTCTCTCTCTCTCTCTCTCTCTCTCTCTCTCTCTGTGGCCTGTGGCAGGGTGGGGCACACTTTACAATTAAAGTATAAATACTTAAAATCTTAAACCTTAGAGGAATGTAACAACGGGCATTTCTGTAAATATTGTACTCAAGCGGACTATAAAAACCTTTATAATGTACTTCTGATGTGGTATAACGCTACATTAATGTGACGTTTCCTCTACAGTCGTGCATTCGAGGTATTTGTACTTCAGTGTTTCCATTTACCTGACAGTTACTCTGAGAGTATACAGTGAGAGTACACTCTGTTGCCAGTTTATTAGGTACACCAGGCTAAAACTAATGGTCTGAAACAGCCCGACAATAAATAAATCATTAATGAAGGTTATAATGTTCAGTTTAGAGAGGTGTGGATTCATTGGGGATGATATTGGAGGATGTAGTTTGATGTGCTGTTGAGCAGTATTGCATCATACATAGGTTATTTATCCTCAATGAGAAATAAATGTGTTGAACAAACCTCTTTGTATAATACAATGTAGTTCGACAGCATCACAAACTGGCCAGAATGTGTTATATAGGTCATTTCATATCTCAATAACAATATGCATCACAAAATAGCATGTGTGTGTTAATTCGATTAAGAGTTTATATGAAATAACCACAATGTTAAAGCCCATAGTTTGTATACTCACGTGTGAATTAAATACTAAATACTTCCTTAGTTTTCTTTGGTCCAAAGAAATCCAATAAAAATCCCAAAACCGACAATGAATTGATTCTTCTAACCAGTGTTGTGTGTGTGTGTGTGTGTGTGTGTGTGTGTGTGTAGCCTGATATTTATTATCCCTCTGTGCTGTAAAAACAGTTAAAAACACATTAGTGCACCACACGGTTACACTGGCTCACATGTTCCTTCATTACGATGAACACGAGCGCTTCAGAGTTGATCCCGCAGACACAGAGCTGCTGCCGTAAATACTCAACAGAGCACCAAATGGGTGTTAATCCGCCAATGTAAATAGTCCCAAAATAACTAGGCTATATATTAGTATAAAGAACCTTTTCAAATCTACAGTGGCCCACTCCGATCTTTACCAAATATATTTATGACTTGATTTTACAGATATACAAGTGGAAAGTATTTGGAGACGGACCAATATTGATGGTTTTGGTCTTTTTATGGGATTTGCTGTTAAATAGAGTATTTCCACATTTATTTAAGTTAAAGGTTCAACATCTTCCATCAGATACAAAGTGTCCCTCACTAGAGGTACTGACACTTAAGTAGTTAAGATTTAAACGACTCACGGAAGGTTACATCAATAGGTCAGTGTGGCATTTTTCACAGCAACTATCTCCAATGAATGTGTCCCATTAACCTCTTTCCTCTGGTGAAGCTCTCCAAAGTGGCTGCCGTCTGGTCTTCATACGGTTTTCTCCGTTATCGTCATAAATATATCAGAGAAATGGTTCCCACCGAGGGGTCACAACATTTATCTGAAGGGTCACAAGAGAAGAAAACAAGAAGAAAATATGTCTGCCCTCGAAATGTGCTTCTTCTCGACCAACATTCCTCTGATCTGCCCGTTTTCTTCTCTTACTTCTTAAAGGACCCTTAAGAATTATGCAAATGTGAACTGGTTGTGACCAGACGAGGGGTTAAGAGTAGACAATGCTTTGCTTTAGGAGTCACAAAGGTTGGGGACCACCGAAATAAAGTGACATCACAAGTGTACCATAAACATGCATTAAAATGACTGGACCTTTGTGTATCAACCCAAATGTTTCAGAAATCTGTCATTTTAATCAATGCAACAGTTTCATTTGGTCGCCCGTCAACGGTGTTATCCATCAACGCTGTGGTCGTCTGTCAAAAATCTTTTTATACAGTTTCACGTCACATTTTTACAATAGACTTTTTGGATCTTGGTCGTTTTTTTAACGGGACGAAAGATTTTATTTGTTATCAGAGAAACATGTTGATCAAAAGTTGGTGGCAGCTTTGCCAGCAGCTCCTCCCGGATGTGCTTTACCCGCAGAACCACGTCGGGAAAACGGCTTTATTCTGTGATTTTACTGGTTTTAATCACCGGGTCGGGTTGTTTTTGGAGAGGAGGAGACCTCTGCAGGAAAAATCTCCCGACGATGAACACTGAAGGAATCCTAACTGGGAAAAGTTGACTGCAATTGCAGCAGTGGCGGGGAAGACAACTCCCATGATGCAACGCTACTACACGACGTCACCATGCGGCATAAAAACGATATATCATGTGTTTAACTGTAGAAATCAAACAAAACATTTGATATATCTTGATTTCCACCTACATTTTGATGTAAAGTGTGTCTGAACTCTTCATCTACTCAAGTGTTGTGTGTTGTTCTTTTTGTGTGTGTGTGTGGACAGCAGTAGCATCATGGAGGAGTTAGACGTTCCACAGATGAGGAGAGAAGTGGAAAGCCTTCAGTATCAGCTGGCAATCAACAGAGAGAAATCCTCCATCACTGTCACTGAGTGAGTGTGCCGTCTATATATACACACACACACACACACACACACACACACACAAGCTCTCTTAAGTATTGAGGATCAGATTCGTGCTTACAGTGTTTTGTCTATTTCTAGGCTGGTGAAGTGGATCGAGGGTTGTGTTTGTGAAGATCCATTTCTGAACCCTGAGCTGATGAGAGCTAACCCCTGGGTGGAGAAGGGCAAGTGTGTGATCCTCTAATGGTCACACACAGACACACACACACACACACACACACACACAATCACAGATGCATATAAACTAAAGAATCATGCACTCCCACGCAAAGTCACGCTGCACTAACCCACCCATTCTCTCTCCCCCTCTCTCACTCTCACTCTCACTCTCACTCTCACTCTCACTCTCACTCTCACACACACACACACACATACATTATTGCTATCATCATGTTTATTTATTGGGAGACTCCTGAATGCTTTTAATTTATGTAAAGACTACTGTGTGTTTGTGTGTGAGCGTGCAGCACCGAGTAGCTTTCTAGAGGTTTGTTTTCATGGACTGCTGAGAAATGTTCAACAACACGTTTTTATTGGCTCTTTACACTGTCAATCAAAATAAAGACTGTTTTGAATTTAACAGCTGGATTTTGGATTTATTGATGCGCTTACATGTAACATACAGGCAGTTGTGTGTGTGTGTGTGTGTGTGTGTGTTACAGTAGTTCTCGGATGTAGACATTTCGTCTGACAGCGTTGGACATGCCCTCGTTGAACCGGAACCACACGTCACTGTCGCCCACCGCCTTCCCCATAGAAACAACGGCACACTTCTCACCTGCAGAGAAAGAAAGATGTTATTATTGGATGTTTTTCTATTCAGAATCAGGTTTAATGTGGTGTATTGTTTTGGTGCTTCACAATAAACAAGTCCTGCAAAAGTCATGAATCACAAATATAAAATAGACATTTTAAAAAATAAAATGTGTGAAATGTGGCAATATACTTAAAGTTTTATAGACTACAAGGCCGATCGTCCTTAAAGCTTCTCTCAAGTGACCTCATGACTAGTCAATAAATAAATACACTTCATTAATTAATTAATCTCTGGCCGCAACTAACAATACTTTCATAATCAATTAACCTGGCGATTGCTCAATGCATTGATTCATACATATTCATTATAATAAGTTATTTATATAGCACTTTTCTGCTTCACAACAAAAGACGAAATGCAAAGTAAAAGATAAAACAGACAAGAAAAGTTAAAAACATAAAAATCACAGAAATCACAATTTCCCAAAGCCCAGTGTTTTGTCTGAACCTCAAGAAATATTCAGTTTATTTTCATAGACGAGTACAAATACTCACATTTTTAGAATCTGGAACGAGTAAGTTTCTATAATTTTAGCTTTGAGTGCGACTAAAACCATTAATTGATTGCCAAAACTGTCACGGATTAATTTGATCAACTAATCGATTCAGCTCTAATCTAATCCTCTAAAGAGAAAAAAATGAAATGACTTCCCCAGCGGGAGGATTTGGAGCTCTCTCATATGATTAGAAAACCTGAATACCTTTTCTCTCAACATTTCACCTTTTTATCAGCTCTGAGAACTTGTGATGAAAAATAAACTCTATTTTCTGTCTTCTATAGGCTAAAATAATAACTATTGAAAATGAGCAGTAAGTCCAACTCGCAACTCAGTGTGCTGTTCTGTAGATCAGAGACTCATTTCCATCAACCAGTGTTCTCCATCAACCAGTGTTCTACTCATCTCGCCACATTTCACAAAAGATTGTTGAAATATGCAGAAATATCTGCGTGACCCTCGTGGGCTCTCATGCAAGTATAGCGTTTGCGTTGATTAATCAAACATGTGAAAATGAACGGGAGACCCCGATGTTGATCCTACTTTGACCTACAAACAGCCACAGCTCTGCTTCTCCATCCCACTGATCCATTTCAGTAATGCAGTGCTTTCAGGAACTCCCGTGGTTTTAATGGATCCACTTTTCCTGGAACGCCGAGCGCTGAATCTTGGCCGATGTAAACGACTGAATAAAAAGCTGCAGGTATTTGAGCAAAGCATATTTCGAGCTGCAATCACAGTAATCGTCTACCTGCACACCTGTGAGCCAAAATAAGACGACTTTGACTCAGACTAATATTTGTTAAACCTGTTAAGGAACACGTTTCATGTAGTAAAATATGTCGATTGTTAATTGTATTGGCTGGTGTTCAAATATAAGAAAGAGACTGTAGGTGCAGCCATGTCAGGCCTTTTACGATGCCAGTAGAAATATGATATTACAAATATTATGGAGGGGAAATGCCGGAGCTGTTGACAGTCCAGATCTCCCGCCCGCAGCGCGCCACAGGAGCTCTGAATTTGAAGTGTTATGCAACACACACATCAGTTATCACCTCTAGTTTGTGTTTGGACCTGAACAGCTTGTGTGAATGAAGCCACACTGGTGTCACACAGTCCAAGGCTTCTACAGTACCTGTCTCTGAGGTGGGCTGCGGTTTCTGGGGTTTGGGGACAACAACTCGACCAAAGAAGTCCACCTCCGGCTGCAAGACATGAAAACACACACAAACACAAGAGTGAGGATGAGGTTAGTCAGGATGTTTCTGGAACACCGTCCTCAAGAAGGAGGTCAATAACAATGAACGATCACATCACACACCATCTCTCATTAGCCTGATTTCCCAGTTTCACCATGAGGGACTGTAACCCAGTGGCTTCTCATTATCCTCCTTTCTGCCCTCTAGAGGTTCACTCCCTCTATTCCTGAAGCACTAGAGCTGCAGCTCAGCCAGAGCGGCTCTGATGGTTCAGTGCGAACAGATACTGGCTCCACCTGCCGGCACCAACTAACACATAAAAAGCATGGGACGCTCAGACAGTGTTGATCCCCGACTCAACTAGGGGATTAAATAACCAAAGAAAAGGTCAAAACTAAAAGCAGAAATGGTCAGTCCCTGAAAAACGCACCCTGTAGGAACAAAAAAAAGGTCTTAAGACTGAAAGTGCTGCAGCTTAAATGCTTTCATGTTTTTAGTTTATCAATCCATGTTTATAATAGCCATGGTGGTGACATATTCAGCTTAAAATGTGCACATGTATACATGTTGTATGGGTTAAAAGAATATATTTAATGGCGTAACAAATCAAATGACATTAAAGTAAAACGTGCATGAACTAACATCAATATTTAAAGAGCAATAAACGACATTCAGAGCATTATTATAGCAGAAAACAACTATTTTCTGTGTAAAGATATAGTGGGGTAATGTCTCCCTCTGTGTGTAATCTGACCTTCCCTTTGTGAGCGTGCATGTGAGCGTGCATGTGAGCGTGCATGTGAGCGTGCCCCACTGGCTAGTTTGTGGCCGCCGCTCTCCACTGCTCTCATGCAGCTGATCGTGTTAGCGTCGTCATAGTTTATACCGTTTGCACCGTTAGCTACGAACGGCCGACTCGGGCCTCCGAAGCTTTGGTTTTACCGTTTCTCTGTGGATTTGCAGATAAATAAAATTAGAGCTTTTCGGTCATCTCAAACTGTGTTGATGGTGAAATATATCAGCGTTTATTTGAGCTCCATTTTAATCAACAAATGAACCAGCAAATGAAAGCTGTCACTTCTCTCCACTGTAGCATAGCTGCACATTTAACAGAGATTCTACATTTGTATTTCTTAATTCTATGTTAGAAAACACAACATTCAATGTAGCGCATCTCCTTGTTTGTTGGGTTTTTTTTATGTGGCGAGAAATAGAAGTCGACAAATCTCGCTGCCTAGAGGACGAGCTAAGAGTGCTGTGACACTGTTGTAGTGAGTAACATGTGTCTTTCATATTCAGCTCATCACTGCCCACAGGAAGCTGTGTGCTTGTATTAATGGTTTTGTGGGGACGTAGTCAGATTATGGAGAATCACTTCTGTGGATTAAAAAAAATGTGTCCCCACAAATTAAACCATCAAATGGCATTTATATTTAGTCTCTGGTGGAGATTACGTGAGTTAAGGTTAGAGTGCATCTCCAGGGAATCTATGTAATGTCCTCCGAAGTGAGAAAAACACGCCTGTGTGTGTCTGCGTGTGTGTGTGTGTGTGTGTGTGTGTGTGTGTCTCACCCTGATCTCCACTGTGGTCTGTTTGACGATGTTCTCCAGCCTCTGCTGGTGGTTCCTGGTCGATGTAGGAGCGGCCCTCTTTTTTTCCTCCTCTCTCTGCTTAACACAGACACAGCCGATGACAAACACGTTAGATTGTTAACTAGTCTACAGGATGAGCTGTTTATAACACAACCTAAGATCCGTCTCACGGGTGCAGGGTTTCGTTGCAGCATCAGTTGCTCGGCTCGCCTCATCTTCTCTTGCTCCATCTCTCTGCTGATGGTTTGTTTGGCCTGATACGTCAGCTGGCGGCGCGGCGGCAGACCCGGAAACCTCACGACCTCCTCGACACGCCTGCAGACAGACACAGACACACACACACACACACACACTAAGTGAACAGCTCTACGCAAACAACAAGAGACACACATTGTTTAAAACACACACAGAGGTTAACTATGTTAGATGACAAACAAAATAACTTTAAGCTTCCTCTATTGGTGCCATGGTTTATGTTTTCCACAACAACAAAAAACTGAATCTCTAAAACCTTAATCCTCTTACTGAGACACTGAGAGACACACACACACACACACACACACACACACACACACACACACACACACACACACACACACACACACACACACACACACACACACACACACACACACACACACACACACACACACACACACACACACACTTATTACTATACAATATGAGGGATATTATCATCAGAACAAACTCTATAATGAAAGCGCAGATTGGATGGTTCAACATGATGGATTACATCTACGCAGCTAACACTAAGTAGTTTAACCTTTGGCTAGCGCAACCATATGTACTATGATATCCTATGGTACATCTCCAGCTATACACTCACTGTGCTTACATGCATGCACACAAATACAGAGCAATACAATTGAGACAATAGTTGAGTCAGCATGCGTTTCTTATCAATTTAGACGACGTAATTGTGTATCACGATACAGACCCTTAGAAAGACGATAAGTGATCCTAGTGAACTATCATCTAAGTTATGTACAGTTTAACTTTATGTAAATCCGAGGTACATTTACTTACATTCAGCTCCGTCTTGGTGTTTTATCTTTAATCTTATTCACATGTATTCTCGGCTATCAGGATGGTACAAATATTACTGCAAATAAGAACAGAACTGAGATAGAAGCTCCACATTAAAGCACATCATTGTTAAAGGTTTAAAAGATTGATTTGTAGTGAAGGAAGTTCAAGTTTACTGCTCTTTCTGTCTCTCTCTACAGATAGCCTCCAAAACCAGGCACCGTTAACAATTCTGTCACAGTCTGACCAATCAACAAACGCTTCCAAAAAAAAAAAAGAAAAAAGAGCCGTCCAATCAAATAACCCCGTTGGGACTGGCGGCGTATCCGCTGTCTGCGTCGTTTATAATGTGTATTCCCACGACTGCGTTCCAAGCCGTTATCCTTGAGAGTGTCAGAGAGAGGTGTTGTGGTGCGCTAGAGACGGCAGGTACAGGAAGGTGTAGAGCAGCAGAAGCAGCAGCAGAGCCAAAACCAGAGGCAGGCACCAGTCGTTGGTGACCATCACGTTGTCACAGCGAGCCTGCAGGAAGGAGGCCCTCTGGGGGCCCGGGTGCTCCTCCACATGGGCCGGCATGACTGAGATGTGCGTCCAAGATAAACGAAGGTCTCCCAAGTTAAAGCGCCAGTTTGAACCAAAACCTGCTGAGTTCTGCTCCTTTCAGTTTAAATATCTCATAATAACGCGCCTCGATGTTTCAGATGGTCTCCTCCTTTCTCTAAAACGTCTTTCTCTCTAATAAGTCGAAACCTCATGAACGCATCCTCTCGCCTGTTTTCCCACCAGCCTGCTACTCTGCTCCCACACCACTAGCATCAAACACACACACACACACACACGCACACGCACCAGGTGTTAAGGGATTACTCTCTAAGCCTCCATGCAGAGCAACACAGTGTGGACAAGAGCAGTGACCTTCAACACCCCCAGAAACACACATCTGCCCTGCATGTGTCCACATGCATGTGTGTGTGTGTGTGTGTGTGTACTCACGGCTCCAGGATGTATGTGTACTGCCCCTCAGGCGTGCGGTCCTGCCTGTATGAGAGGTTGTATGCCAGCATGGTGTTGATCAGCTCACGCATCTGCTCCTTCTCTCTGCTGCTGAACAGCTGCGGATTCACCTGGAAAGAGAAAACACACAAACAAACTTTACTTTTACTTGAACAGATGCAGGGCTGAAGGTCCCACATTAACACACATGCACAGGTTTACTGGACGTGGTTTTTCCATACAGGCCGTAGTTTGGGACAGATGATGTCGAGGAGAAGTGTGAGAATATCGAGGGACAGGCTGAGCTGGCTGATCCTCGTTCTGATGCATGCTGGGATGTCGGCCAACATGGTGGACAAAGCGTTCCTGCTGCTGAGGAGCCGGGTGGAGGCCTGGAGAGGACAAGACCAGAGAGGACACAATAATCTCTACACTAAACATCTTACGCGTTTGTTATTTGATTAGTTTTTGGTTCTACATTGACTGTTTAGATCATTTAATCATCACGTAGTGGACTCGTACCTCGTGCTGGCTGTGGGGATAGCTGATGCGGGGCACGTGTGTGTGGGCAAACAGGAAGTGGAATGTGACGGACAGGAAGGGCAGGTATCTCATCAGGGAGAAGTTCTGCCCGTGCATAATCACATGGTTCAACCTGTCTGAGAAGGACAGCCAGTCCAGAGCCTCACACACACTCTGCAGGTTGGGGTCCCTCACACGCATGGACAGATAATTTTCATACAGACCCTGGAGGAAAAGAGACCTGACATCAGACCCAAGACATCATAATGTAGAGTTCTATATAAACGATGAATGTCTGGCTTATCTGTTGTGTGTAAAGCACGGCACAATGTTTTATTACATGACTTTTTCTGTGCACTAAGATTACAGGAAACTATCTTGAAGGTGTGTTCATTACCTGAGAGACCTTCTCAAACTCTCCACTAGCTGAAGCCAAATGTAGAATGTGCTGGAACCTCTGAGCTCCACCTCCTGAACCCGGCGCCTCATCGAAGCCCTCACCAATACGTTTCCTGAGGGAACACATTTGAATGTTTCGTCAACACCTATTTAGTTAGGAGAGAGGTTCCAGATAAGACAGTAAAGCGGTAGATAAGATTGTGTCGCCTTTGATTTAAAAAAAAGGTGCGACGAGTTGACATTTGCCTGCTGTGCCTTTTTATTGTGCCAATGATTTCATTCTCGATTCGTTCACGCGCACTGATCAAAGTACAAAATAAAAGCCTGTCACAGAAAAGATAAAGGAGACTTATGACGACTATAAAACACTTTTTTTGGAGTCTTTTATAGTTACCCTGAAATATATCATTTCCAATTTGCCTGTTGGTGTCCGCAGTAAATGCAAACTTACAAAACAGTGATGGACCCGGGCGAACACTGCAGGGACCCTGACCACTCGTGAAACTCTCCTGATCTTTTTGCATTTCAAAATGTCTGACTAAACTTGAACTTTGGCGGCCTCCAGCAATTGTGGCCGTTCCTCAGCATCCAGCACAACACTTATAGTTTCATGGAACCCTCTGGTCAGACCGACTGTACCGTTTTGTACGTTGTAACTGGAAGATTCCCTGCCACAGATGGAACAAGCCTTTGTTCTGGTCCTTCTGCCCCACAGAGACACACTGGATGGTCTTTGAGTTCACCTGCTTGTGGCCGCGACCGTGGAGGAACTGCGCAGACAAAGCACACAGATTGTGAGATGGCTGTACTGCACATCACTGCTCATGCAACACACAAGACTGTTCTTTTTACAGTGCTGCCACCCACCTGCAGTGTGTTGATGCAAGACCTGATGTCGTTGTCGGTCTTCTCACACAGCGACATCAGAGTGCCCGAGTCTACCTTCATCCCCTGCTCGAGGGAAATCTGGAAACAAAAACTCTACGTTGGTGTGTGTACGCAAATGTTTGTGTACTCCTATGTGTGTGCGTGTGTGTGTGTGTGTGTGTGTGTGTGTGAGCTGACCTCTCCTAGTCTCTGTGTGAGGCGGGAAGGCTGAGTCTGAGGGAAAACCAGGAGGAAGGCCTGCTGCCTGAGCGGTCTGAGAGCTGGACCATATCTAAAAAGGAAACTTATGTAATTAGATTATGGCTGCAAAGAGAACGCAAAATCAACACACATATTCAAGTCAAAAGCTTTATAAAAGTAATCTACTAGCTCTACTGTGATGCTACCACAGTCTCTCTTACAGGTCGTTACAGATGCAGATGATTGGTCGAAGCAGGATGGACTCCTTCTTCTTTTTCTTCTTTGTGGTCTCTGCACCGGCCTCCCCGCCGTGTCCTTCTTTTCTGTTCAGAGTTGCTAACAGGATGTTGATGGCGGCCTGTCGAACACCACAGATGAAGAAAAATAAAATCACTAATAACCAAGATTGAAAGGAGTGCTTTAACACGTTTCTTTTACTGATTTGAATCGTACGAAACGTACTGTAGGTGCTCCGTCGATCTCATCAATGATGAGGCAGTTCGGCCGCTCATTGGCTCCCAAAACTGACTTCATCTGAGTTGCTGTGTCGATGCGTTTCTGGAACACCTCTGCACTGCGATCGTCACTGCAAAAACATCAACTGAGCTCACAACAGGGAACCTAATTATGATTTACTACGATTATTAGTGTCATTTTGAATTTGCGTTTGTCTAACCTGGCATTGATTTCCACCACGTTGTACCCAGCATGCTTTGCTATGACATGAGCCAGGGTGGTCTTTCCCAGACCTGGAGGACCAGACAACAAAGCCACCTAGAGGAAGACCAAAGTAAAAGATATCTTGTAGAAAAGCTAAAAGGTCATTAAACTGAAATAGGAGTATGCAGGCGTGTTTACCTTGAATTTGGGTCGTTTGTACTGGTCCAGTTCGGCCTCCAGTAGCTCCTCAGTCACCTCAATCTTGGTCTTGAAGCGATTCGGATTCGGATTGGGTTGATTGGGTTTGAATGAGTTCTGGTTGGGAGCCTGTCTGTCAGACCGGACAGGGCGGGACTTCCTCTCTCTTCCAAACACAACGGTGTCCCAAAGTTTCAACCACTTGAGCAGACAGCGGTTGGTAAACTACAAGGAAACAGTGACAAACAGCGGACATCATTAACGACATTAAAGAGGAAATAAACCACCAAAACCCTTTTTTCAGCTGAAAACCAATGTGTTGGGGTATTTAGTGGTGTTGTTGATGTATTCAGGTTATTTGAATTCTACATATTGCGTTATCCCTCTTCCTGAAACACGACTTTTGCAATTATTGTAAATAGTCACTTTACAGCACTCCTACCTAACCATAACCACAATAATAGTGAGCATGTTAGCGATTAGCTTAAGCTAATTAAAAGGCTAACGGTAATTCAAAAACAGTAAGCCCGGCAAAAATTGTACTAAAGTAAAGTAAAGCAAGCAAAGCAGCTCATGTGGCACTTTTCATGCTCTGTAACTGTCAGTAACTGATGGAGTTAAAGCCAAAATCTTCTATCACGTATTCGGTTATTCGCTTTAACCCCTCTGGATTACAAACGCGCATAAAACACACCAAACATATACAACCTATATAAATAACAACTAAAAATACAAACAACACTGTGGAATAAAAGAATCCTTAAAAATGAATGCCTTTTGTCAACCTGAAAGACGAGTGTTGCGGCGCTACGAGGCACTTCAGCAGAAACTCTGGGGTTCAGTTCGGCTTTCAAGGAGGTTTCATTCACTCAGTGTGGACGCATGTAGACGTGCAGTTACACAGAAACACAAAACATGACTTACATCGTCACTGAGAAGCTCTGTGTAGTGTCGGGGAGAGAATCTGTCCACCCAGAGTCGGGAGGTTCGTCCCTCGGTGTCTTCAGGGTCGTAGTTCTCTCCATCGTCTCTGCTTTCAGGCTGAACGAGCTCATCGTTCACACTGCTGGAACGGGACACAAGATAAATAAATAAAGACATGTACTGCTGCTGCATGTCATCGGACTCTTGATGCGTCAGTGTGACAGAGACAGGCGGTGAGTTACCTGGCCAGCAGATCGGTGACACGCTGAGATTCTTCCATAATTCGCTGGTGGCGCTGCAGGATTTCAAAGTAAGAGAAGAAATGTAACCAAACTTGCAATTTCAACAGCCTGAGAGTTATAAAATATCTGCATCTGTTGATCTGAAATACATCAATTTAACAATATCAAACATTTGCTCGGGTAAGTGAGCATTGTTTTGTATCAGACATTTAACGTAGATCTACTCTGTTGGTATGAAAATGGTTGTTCTAATCTCTGTATTTGGCTGATAATGATCAAATGTTTGGATTTAGAGAAACTTTTAGCACCTGGAATTAATGAGAATCAATAGTGTGTGGAGGCAGATTATTCACAAACAACAGCCGCCTGGTCACTCACCCTCTCTGCCGCTTGCTCTCTCAACACACCTATTGGCACTGCCAGCAGCCCCAGTGCACCCTGGGAGTTTGGTACCAATCTGCAGTCCACTACCTGGAGACACACATACAGGTAAATGCAAAAAAATACATATAACGAACGCAGGCACCTGATGTGCGTTTGCTGGAAATGAATCAGCATTCAGGACGAGATGCTGACAAACGCATGCTGTGTAACGTGCTGAGGAGTTTAACCTTTGTCCCCGTGTCTTCCGTTTGTCTGAGGTAGATCCGACTCCCCGATGAGTCGGTCACACTGACGTACTCGCCCTCTAAAGGAGGCCGCTTCAGCACATGCAGCGATGCCGGCGCCGCTGTGGGACGTCGCCTGGGCGTCTCTGGGATTGTAGCAAAGCCACTTATATCCAACGCGGCGGGGGTTGACCTGAAACACACAAACATGTTCAGAAGTGTGTTTTGAAATCAAAGATATATTGTTCAATCGAATGTGAATACATGTTCATCACATGCTTCAATAGGACAATGTTATGTCTTTAGATTCCTACTTTTCGTCTGAGCAACATGTTGGAAAAAAACTAAAAATCCTACAAACATTTGCATTGAGCAAATGTTTGGTATTTTTACATGATATATTCTCAGAATTATTAATCTAATTACCTCAGTTGTTTTTCTGTTAATTTCAGTATTAAAACAAGGAGTGCCTGAAAACCACCAGAATACAAATTATCTTGTTTAAAGTGCTCAAAAAGCACATAAAAACGATCAACTTTAAAAGAAGAAAACAAAAGAAATACTTCAATACTACACCGGTGACGTGTCACCAGCTGCAGCTCTCAGACAAGTAAGTGCTTTTTGTGTCTCTATAAATAGCAGACGGCCATGTTTCATCCCTGTGATGCGTTGCTTTGAAGTGCCTCTTATTTGTCTTTGATCTAAGCATCTGCCTTTTGCATTAACCAAGTATTCTGAGTAAAAAGAAAACATCTGCCTCCAACTGATGTCTGTTGATCACCGGCCCGTGCGTCGCTCCTACCTGAGGTTGCCAGGTGTTTCGTACTGCTCCGGAGAGGACGGTGGTGAGATGTCATCACTCTGCGACGGGGCTTTGCTCTCTTGAGTCTGCAGTGATCTGAACAGTCGCTTGGCCACTCCCGCGTCCTGCTTCTTCCTCTTTGACTTCGGGGCTGCGGGTGCAAAAGTCAGATTCGAGGGGACAAACTTACAAACAACCATCAAACACGACAAGGACGAACGAGCCCAGTGTGATCTGAGGGTGAACTCACTGATGGACGGATCCACCAGCAGGTGCTCTACGTCACGAATGTCGCTTTCTGGAAGCTGCTTCTGACGTTTCCCCGGATTGGAGGATTCTTCTGAGCCAACGCACATAAATAAATAAACAAGACAGCCGAGACAATCGCTCTGTTACGAGGCGTATCTCACATATTGTATGAATAATGCACACAAGATCTCACAGTAAGGACATTACATTTACAGTCTGCAGTAAATATAAAAACCCACAGAACTCAATTCAATCACAGTTTAAATGCTTCCAAGAGACGTGTCAGGTTGAATTGTGATGCACATAAACTCATAAAATGATTGACAAGACATTAAATACACATGGGCGTAGGTATATGTGATATATTCTCAGGCATTGTCGATCATTTATATTTATCCAAAACTAAAACTACGTAAAATTAAAGCAAACTAGGTGTTAAGGGGTTTATCATACTGCATCATTTTACCTGCATAAATGCAAAATGTTTGTGAGTTTGATTACTAAAAGAGAAGTACAAGTAAAGATGTTAATAAAGTACAAAAGTAAAAGTACTTATTATGCAGAATGATGCATTTGGGAATCATATTACTGGATTATAATTATTGATGCATCATTGTGTAAATCACTTTAATATTGCAGCTGATAACAGGTGGAGCTTATAATATATATAAATGTCAGTTTATTCTTTTTTTGTATTAATAGTCTGAATCTGCAAATAAAATGTCAAATAAATGAAGTGAGGTAAAAGTAGAGTATTTCTCACTGGAATGAAGTAGAAGTATGAAGTAAAATTAGCAGAGACATAAATGTACTCAAGTAAAGTAAAGTAAAGTACTGTACCTCCTTCACCTTCCAGCTGAGCCATCGCGTCCAGCTCGTCGGCGAACTGGTCCTCGAAGTCGTCCTCCACCCCGTACATTTCGTCATATTCGTCCATGTCGGCTCGGACAGGTACACGAGACAACCAGCCACACGGTAATGTGTTTTAATCTGAAGACAAACACACACTCCTCTCATTAATATTCCCTTCGCGACTTCAGCAGCAGATTTGACGGAGCAGCAGATTTCCCGGCAATTTTTTTGTTGTTAAGTATCACTTCCGGGTAAAGCGAGTCTTCTTCTTCTTCTTCTTCTTCTTCTTCTTCTACGTTTTCTTCTTCTTCTCCTTCGTGTGAATGTTTGCAGTGTAGACGCTGCTGAGCGTGTTACTGACCTCCGCAGGATACAAAGTGAACTGTCAATGCCGCGGCAGAGCACTGACATTACTGCCGAGCCAAATACAAAACACTCACAATCAAATAAAGATCTTATCATTGACTGATACATTAAATACATGGACAACCAGCCAAGACTTCTCATGACATTTAACACTTTTTCACATTTTTATATTACTTTAGTTAGTTTACAATTCAAAATGTATACAGTATACAAGTGCAACATGTGATTTGAAGTTGTCTGGGGGGCCGTTATGGCTCAGTTTTCCCCTGAGAGAGAGAGCGAGAGAGAGAGAGAGAGAGAGAGAGGGGGGGGGGGGGAGGTAAAGAGAGAGAGAGAGGGAGAGAGAGAGAGAGAGAGAGGGGGGGGGAAAGAGAGAGAGAGAGGGAGAGAAAGGGGGGAGGTAAAGAGAGAGAGAGAGAAAGAAAGGCTGAGACAGCTAATGTACTTCCTCCTAAAATCAAACATTCAATAAACGTGTTTAAAAAAATTCAACTCTGTAATTTCAGATTTTAAAGAACTTATTGACTGTATTAACATGCCACAACCTGAGGGACAGTGAGTGACCCACTTTATTGGTTACCTGTTACCTTATTGGTTACCTGTTGCACTTCTTCAGCCTCTCTCTCTCTTTCTCTCTCTTTCTCTCTTTCTCTCTCTCTCTCTCTCGCAGTTGGCCCCCTGGGGTGCCTATAATTTCCCTTATTTCACAGTCGTGAAAGCTTTTACCATTATATATTTTATTTGTATTTTGTACTCATAGCCCTAAATGTACTGCTCTTTAAGTTGTAATGTTTCAATGTGTATGTCTTTCCCATCTTTCCTTGCCAGGACTAAGGCTAACTTGTGTTTCTGATTATTTTTATTCTGTAAATATATTAATGTGGAAAGCACGTTGTGCTCAAGCTTGTAAAGTTCTTTGCCAATCAAATTATTTTATTATTATTATTTTAGAATTTGCAAATTGAATACATGTGACATAAGATTTTGGCTATTCCCTAATTAAATTATTCTAAATTACTGCCACGTTGCTGCCCTACACGCTCTTCCCATGCATATTCACTGTCCTGTATACATCTCAGCTGGTGTATTCACATTTATACTACTGCGTCCTTGTACTTATACCGTCACTTTATATTTTGGTAGCTGCTGCACATGCTCACATTGTATACCGTAGTGCATTCATATCTTCCTCTCACTGTTTTTTACCTATAAAAGTTTTTGTTGCACACGAAACCTTTGTTCATCTTAAGCTTTTTTTAAGAAAGAGAGAGAGATTAATGATGATGTGTGTGACGTCAGGATGTCTCCATCGCCACCATCTGCTCCCCACAGCAAACACACACTGGCCAGCAGTTTGTGTGTGACACTGAGTTAATTTCACATCAGGTAGCACGAAAGCAAAGTCAACTTAACTGTTTCTATCTCTTCCTCAATGTCACTCAGGGGAAAATGTCAATATGTGTAAAAGAAAGTATATTCAAATCAAAGAAGTCACACTTCTCTAGTTCTCATGTTTAATACTCATTAGCCTTCATCATGGTGGTATCTAAGGAGGTTTCTAGTAAATTAAATATGGAGATTTAACATTTTTTACCAAAATTAAATATATTGTTAAAAAATAAGTATTTGGAAAAGTTAGTTGTGATGTTATATCTGTATGCCTTGAATAGTCAAGGCATGTACATGTTTTCTCCTCATCTTGTTTAATCAATTAATAGTAAATGTGGTATATAATAAAATAGTAATATGCAGTAATATGATATATAATAAATAGTATTTGCTATACCTTGCAAACTCTACTGCTACTAATCACATCTTATTTTATTTTGAAAATATGATAGCAATGTTGTTATGTACACCTAGTATTTATGGTGATTTATATGTGAAGTAAAAGTCACACGACTATTAGGAAGGATGTATTTTACAGTGGCATGTAAAACTTAAAACTTTAATACTAACTTCTCCATCTCAGGAAATTTCTCCACCTGATACTTACAAATATTTCCAAATGTTTCTCAAGCTTAAATCCCATGCATCATTCAGTAGGGCGGTTGTAATATGCCCAACAAGTAAATACAGGGAAGATCCCAGAGTACGTGCAGTCAATTAGAACAAATAAGGCTTAGTTTCTCATCCAAAAATACCAAAGAATATGTATAAAATCTTGGATTATATTATAGGATTGCTTTCTAAAACATCATTATCATTAGTCAATAATGCAAACCCACAGTGGATCTATCCCAGAACATGTCATCATGTGAAGAAATGTCTTTTAAAAAATCGCCCACACTAATGTGTGAATAAGATTGGGTGTCATTTCAAACGTTCGCTGTCAGAGTAAAAACTTTTAGAGTGACTGACTCCTTCCTAAAAGTTACTGAATGAAACTATAAACAGTTAAGAAACTTTTAAACTGTTTCTCTTACACACACACACACACACTTTCACAGACCCTACTTAGCACTTACCAGCAGATGTTTGTGTGTTAAAAACGCTAATGATTATTTACTTGTCATCGCCAATGATTGACCATCTGTGTGTGTGTGTGTGTTTGTGTGCATCAGCGTGGACTCTAGTCCACAGGAGCATCTGCTGTACTCCACTGCTCACCCACACCATGCACTCCATTATCCCCTAGCACAGCGTGTGTGTCAGCGCTGCAGGTGCCACATTAAGGTGATGTGTTTAGTCATCAATTCAACCAAGGGACTGCCCTCTTCACACGTACAAGAAACACAAAACACTCACTTTCTGTAACGGCGAGGTCAGCTCGTGGTTCTGCCGAGACAAGACTTCTACCAAGGGCCGGAGTGTGTGTGTGCTTGACTGTGCGTGTGTGTGTGTGTTAATGCCAGTAAGCTTTGTATATGTGTTGAAGGGGAAGTGAGCAGCGTCTGTTGGTTTCCAAAATTTTCAGGGAATGTAATGTGTTCATCTCTGTGTTTAGGGTGTTTGCAGAGCAGGTCGACAGTTTCGGATTGTGAGAGGCGGTTAATGAGAGTGACTGCACAGGTGTAATTCGACAGGTGTGTGTGAGTGTGTGTGTGTGCATGTGTGGCTGAAAGGAAAGGGCAATACAAGAAGTGGGGTTTTGCTGTATTTTTAAGTGTGTGTGTGTGTGTGTGCATTGCTGTGAACATTGAAGATGTCAAACTCCACCGTCAACTTCTACGCCCTGACTCAGTCCTTCAGCTCCCCTGACATTATTGTCATAGTAACCTACTTTCTTCTTAACATCGCTGTTGGCATCTGGGTGAGATATCTGTGGTGTATATATACATATGTGTGTGATATATGTGTGTGTGTGTGTGTGATGTGTGTGTGTGATGTGTTCTGGATGCTCAAGTGTAACAGTTTTCTCTGTCAGTCATCATGCAGGGTGAGCAGGAATACTCTGAGCGGATATTTCTTGGCTGGACGGGACATGGCGTGGTGGCCGGTGAGTGTGTGTGTGTGTGTGTGTGTGTGTGTGTGTGTGTGTGTGGGTCTCGTGATCCGCTCTGTAACATCTCGCTTTTTCTGATATAAAAAATCTGATCTGCAAATATCAGTAAGCTTTGATATTATTGCAAATAAATTGGTGGGTTGTGCTTGGCAGATTTAGCCAATATATATATTAATCCTGTATACCTGAAGTGTAATTTGTGGATTAAATTGTATGATACTGCTACTGCAGTTCACACTGAAATATTGTACTTTTTACTCCACTATATTTATCTGACAGATAGTTGCTTTTTAGATTAAGACTTTACATTAAAAACAAATGATGAATTTAGAAATTACAACACATTGATAAAGCAGTTAGCAGTTCCCAGCCTTCTTGGGTCGCGACCGCTTACAAAAAGAAATAATATTTGGTCGGGGTCTCTTATGGTGAGTCTGAGTTTTTTGCAGCTCCTCTAAATTCCTCAATTTCATTTAAATAACTGTTTGAGACCCTAAAAGGGTGAAAGAGAAAAGTCCAACAAATTAATCAGATGTGTGTATCAGACATATTAATCTTGTAAACCACTGGACTAAACTAACTCTTAATAATGTAGTTAATTATTAGCTCCACCCCAACTAGCCACAACAGTAAAATGCAACTTTTGCATTGACGCATCAGAGTTAACAACAATGTAATATATGATAGTATATTATCAATCTTTCTGCAGAACAAGTACTTTTACTGTTGATACTAAAAGTGCCATTTAAGTAAGCTTATATATGCAGGACTTTTACTTGTAAAAGAGTATTTTTTTAAATTGCTGTATTGCCCAGATTGGAGCGTCCCTCTTTGCCAGTTCAGAAGGCTCAGGTTTGTTCATTGGTCTGGCTGGTACCGGAGCTGCTGGAGGCATCGCTGTCACGGGTTTTGAATGGAGCGTGAGTAGACAAACACACACACACACACACACACACACACACACACACATCTTTTCACTCAACAAAACATTATGTGATGCTACTCTATCTATTAATAGTAAAAAACACATTATAGATGGAATGAAGCAGAACTAGTTTGCTATTTCTTTTGTGGTTTGTGGTATTACAGTAATAGGGCTGACTAGATAAACAACATACCGCTCCAAGAACTAATCTCCCATTTGAAGCTGAAAAGAAATCAGTTAAAATTAGTATTTGTAAAAGTGGGTTGTACCTAATAACCTCTCTCTAGTCTGTCCAGACCAAGTTATTTTTGCCTGGTGCATTTGTGTTTTAACTTTCTTCAACAGCTGTTGCAGGCAACCTGCTGCAGAGGGCGGCAGCAGAACATTTCTTATGCTTTACAACTGTATTAGGTGGTGTGCAGAACATGAGGCACAAGTCAGGCAACTGTACAAAGGCTTGCACATGCAGAGCACCTACAGAGTTCAAAGATGTATCTCAGTTTTGAGGCGACTCTTGTGGACAATCTGTTCAAAGCTCTATGTCGTCTTTCCTTCTTCCTCTCAGGCCACCTATGTGTTGCTCGCTCTGGCCTGGGTATTTGTGCCTGTCTACATCTCCTCAGGGGTTAGTTTGCACACACACACACACACAAACACACGCACAGATCTATGTCTGCTTGTTAAGGCAGGTTCAGCAGGTACAGTTAGGTGCCAAGAGTCATTCTCCTTGCCAGCATTCCCCACCTTGAAAATTCCCCAAAAGGGTGTTTCACTACACCACACACACCAAGTGTGTCATACACATGATCATACTAAGCCCCTAAGTCTCTTCTGTGTAGATGTGGTGTGTTGAAGAAGTTGAAATGTGTGTGCGTGTGTTCAGATCGTGACAATGCCAGAGTACTTGGGCCGTCGTTTCGGAGGAGAGAGGATCAGAACCTACCTGGCTGTCCTCTCATTGCTGTTGTCTATCTTCACAAAGATATCAGTACGACAAAGTCACACACACAATGACGGCATCACACTCACTTTTTGGCTGCGTTGGCTTTCCAGCATTTAACTTCGCCTGCTATGAGATTGAATCTTTGTTGTGTTTCCGTTTCCAGACTGACCTGTACTCTGGAGCCTTGTTTGTTCAGGTGTGTCTGGGATGGAACCTCTACCTGTCCACTGTCCTCATGCTGGTGGTCACTGCTCTCTACACTATAGCAGGTACACAAACAACCACACACACAATTACTTCACTAACAAGGACCACGCCAATAACAGTATGAGTTTCGAGAGGTTTATTGCAGTAGGGTAGGGGTAGAGGGATGAAGGGATGTAGGGTAGGGGTAGGGGTAGGGGTAGAGGTATGAAGGGGTGTAGGGTCGAGGGATGAAGGGATGTAGGGTCGAGGGATGAAGGGATGTAGGGTAGGGGTAGGGGTAGAGGGATGAAGGGATGTAGGGTAGAGGGATGAAGGGATGTAGGGTAGGGGTTGAGGTAGAGGGATGTAGGGTAGGGGTGAAGAGATGAGGGGATGTAGGGTAGGGTCGAGGTAGAGGGATGTAGGGTAGGGATGGATCTTTGGAAGCTCTGGCGGTGCAGAGTCCCCTGTTGTTCCTCTAATCCTGCTAGAGAGAGAATGAGAGAGAGAAATAGGATGACAAAAACGGGGTAGGGGGGAGGGATGTGAAGACAAGAGTCGAAGAGGAAGTGAACGGGTTCGTTTTGCTTAATTACTCTGTGCAGAGGAAATGAGCTGTGTTCTGGGCGTGGCCCTGTTCCTGAACTAAGTTTATGAAACTCAATATCTGGTGAAACTAATACATTGGGAAAAAGATTCCCACAACACACACTCGCTTCCTTTCAGGTGGTCTCGCTGCTGTCATCTACACCGACACTCTCCAGACATTAATCATGATTATAGGGGCAATCATCCTTACAATCACTGGTATGTACAATTATCTTCATTTATAAACCAACGCAACAACTGCAGTTATTTTTAAGGAATGTGTAGTTACAGTTGTGTGTTCCCCGTCTGCAGCCTTCAACAAGATTGGTGGCTACAGTAACCTGGAGCGTGTGTACAGCATGGCGGTGCCAAGTAAGATCATTCCCAACAGTACCTGCCACCTGCCACGTGAGGATGCCATGCACCTGTTCAGAGACGCCGTCACTGGAGACCTGCCCTGGCCCGGCATGACTCTGGGGCTCACCATACTGGCCACCTGGTACTGGTGCACTGACCAGGTACATGTATACACAAACACAGGCAAAAACAAGCAGGAAACACCACTGCTGCAGATGTTTCTTATAATGCAGTTCCTCTAATGGCCACTAGAGCCCTCACTAAATTGAAGTTGGAAAACTCAAGAACCTTTCTCAGATTTTCTCAAAATAAATTAAATAATTTTATACATTTTCACAACATACAGGTGTTGACATATTATAATATGTGTTCTTTCTTTTTAAGTAGCTGTGTCTATCTAAGTTTTGGCCGGTTTTTTACCCACTAAAACTGGGGAAGCTGGCATGAAGTAATACCACTGCCTTGCCTAACTGGATTCATTTAAATTTAGTGGCATATTTGGAAATTAAAACAGAAAGTGAGCAAGAGGGCTGTCTGTAAACTATCCATTGCATTTAAAAAAAACAGTGTTCACTCAACCACAGTAAGTAAGGTTGGTCAAAGTTGAACAAGGAAGTAGTCCCACACACCGTTTTGTTATTACTTTCCTTTCAGTATGACAAACTTTCCCGAAATATTGTGATGTTTACCTGAACTAGTTGAGGCAACAACAGAGCTGAGTCAGCAACAATTTGTCTTTTTATTTACAGCATTCACTTTTGGTACAACATCAGTGTTCAAAAATGCATATATACCAGTTATCAACACAGTAGCCCTACCCTAACACCATCAGTAACCAATCACAGTGGTATCAACACCAGAGCCGGACCCTTATATCAGACATAATCGGTGATGCATGTCGCAGATACACCACATCTTTGTAGGTTGGATATGGAAAAATAATATTTACAGTGAACAATTCTGAAAAAGAAAAGCAGTTGAGGTAATTAAGAAACATTTGGTCAAAGGAATGTTAACAAAACTGAAGTGCCTGAGTTGGCCGAGGGGATCTCACTAAACGCTGGTTATCATCTACAAAATACACTTCCTCTTGTAGAAAGGGATCCATGCTTAAAGTTGTGGGTTTATTTCCTCCCAGGTATCAGTATCTGCCTCTAAAATGAATTATCCCCCAGACACGAGTGACACCATCCAGTCTGAAGCCTTTAGCATTGAAACATTGATTTTGAAGGTGATGTGAATAATTGACAGACAACACCTAAAAACATATTAAATCAAACTGCCAACTCTTGTTGACATAGTCAGAAAATCCCAATTAAATAGTTCTTGTATCTTGAGCCTCGAGGTTTGAAAACAGGAAATGACACACATGCCAGTGATAGAGAAGATTCCACACTGAAGAGTCACCACTCAGCAATCGTCCTCATGTTCCTGTGCTGGCCCACAGTTCTACCTATCTGTTATTTTGAGGCGCTTTCTTCTGCGATGCTCCACCTCGTGCCCTTAAGTGTCTTAAATTGCTCAGTTTTGAGAAAGATAGTCCCATTAACCCTGATGGGTTGCCTGTCGGCTGTGCCGAGGTGCCATCCGTGTTCCTGTAACCCGGGCTGTGGCGACGTGGCGACCGGCCGGAGCGTGTCTCTACACGCAGCTGGCCTGAATCCGGCTGCAGCGCTTGACCCTGCCAGTAACGATGTCCTCCGATCACCTGGACATCAGCTCGGGCGGGGCGGTGAAAACTTCCTGGTTTGGCGATGACTACTTTAGGTACTCTCTGTCGCGTATCGCGACCTGGAGACTTGGAGGTGTGGAACAACTAGACAGAGAGAAGAAGCAGAGAGTGATGAGTAGGACATCATGGAGTCCAGAAGAGTTGCACATGGTGTGTATTTGTGAGGTTACAGGGGACTGGAAATCCTCCACTATCTATTTCACACATGGAGTACCTCAGGGATCAATCCTCGGCCCTTTACTTTTCTATTTAAGCTTCCACTTTCTGTATAAAAGCTAGATGGTCTTAAACACATAATGAGGCCCAAACGGTACATTGCCAGTGCTATGTGGGCCTCTTGAAAAATGGGGGAAATGGCTTCATGGTTATGACCACAAATACGTTTTTAAATAAATGTTTTTATCCTAAAAATATTCACAATAGCAGCTTTATCATCATAGTTTCGGTTTATTTACACAACACAGAAAGTTTGACTTTCCTTTTTGATCGCCATGTGAATTCTGTTGTCCGAAACTCCAAAATTTCCAAAATGAATTATTTTGCGACGCCCGGAAACTGTAAGCCATGCTTTTATTTCATTCTGATTAGACAACAGACCAATTTAGCACTTTTACAGCATTTTAGACTGGATTTTATTGAAATCGTCATGATTGTTAAGGGATATGTGGGAACTTGCTCGTGACTGTATTTCTGATCTGCTAATCCCTCTCCAAAAAACACAGTATTTTAGAATTGCATTTAGTTCAATTGTTTTCATTATGTGCTTTTACTGCATTTGTTCTTTTAATTGTATCTGGTAAATTGCATTTTATTTGAATCTATGTATATTTCATGAAACTATGAATTTCTTGGTTTTACGTCTTAATGAATGAAGTTAGGACTATTATTGTTGTTATTTGTGTTCCTCTGTGTGTAGGTGATTGTACAACGGTCCCTGTCTGCTAAAAACATGAGTCACGTGAAAGGAGCATCAATCCTGGCTGCTTATCTGAAGCTGCTGCCCTTCATCTTCATCGTCCTCCCTGGCATGATCAGCCGAGCTCTCTATCCAGGTGCGTGCACACACGCATTTTGGAAAAGGAATGTCATGTTCACTGTGAGCAAGTAGTGGCTTGCTTTTAGACTGCTGCTGAAACGCACCCTTTTTAGTGGGATTTATATAAATGTGTGAGAGAGCAGGACTGAACCACCTGCTTACTCATGGCAAACATTATTCATGGAAACCTCCGACCTTGTTTTTGTCAGTGTTTTCTCATATAATATTTAAAGTTCATGTGAAAGATTAAGACAAGCATTGTGTCAGCATCTTGTCAAGTGTTATCGAAGGCTACAACGAAACAAAACAAAAGCTATTCAATTTACAACAAAGAGAAACCGCATGTTCTCCCAGTTAAGAAGCTGAGAGTTGTCTTTCTGCTTGAAAAAAACTTGTTAATTGACTAATCATTTCACCTCTACAATTAACTTTTCATTCTAAAATTAATCTGTTCAACTAATCTGTTCAACTAATCACTTAATTGTTTAGCTCACTTAATTGTTTAATATAAGAGAACAGTTCAAAATGCCATCACAATTTCCCAGACCCAGGTTTTGGATCAACAGTAAAAAAAAAATCTAAATATTTACATTGTTATGAAACAGAAAAAACAGCAAACCCTCACATTTGACAACCTGGAATTAGCAAACAACGTGGCATATTAAAAAGTGAATTTGTTGCCAAGAATTATCCGTCAACTGACTAAGCAATTAATTGACTAGTTGTGTCAAAACCAAAGGATTAGAAATATTGTCCTATATAATATAATATTATTGTATACATCCTATGTAATATAATAGTATTGTATTTACTATTGTATACATCCTATATAATATAATACCTGTCCAATGTTCCTATGTGGTGACTGGTGTACTTGTCCGCGGAGCTGCTGCGATTGGCGGATGAGGGCAGAGCCGTCTTCTGATTGGCTGGGCGGCCGCAGATCCAGCATGCTCTGGGAGAAGCGGGCCATCATGTTAAGCCCATCTCCTTGGCGATTCCCGCGCCCTGATCCTGTCGTCGCTCCGTTGATCAGCGGGTCACTCAGCTCCGGCTGGGAAGCTTCATAAAACTCCTCCTCTGACGCTGTGGAGTTGCTTGAGGGACCGTCATTGGCTGCTCGGTCACACATGACCTTGGTGCTGTCTTGGCTGCCCTCACCCGTGCTGCCAGAGTCCCTGCCGTCGTCCTTTGATGTTATGCGGCCACGGACGGGCAGCAGCTCCTCGCGGGTTCCCTTTTGGTTGAAGCCTTCGAGACTTTCCAACTGGTCCATTTTCATCAAAGAGACCTGTGGTTGGCCTGGCTGCTCCGAGGGGGTGGGGTCTATGACTAACTGCAGAGTGCGTCGTTTAGGAACAGGAGGCGCTACAGTTTGAGTCTCGGGAGTTTGTTCGTCATTGTTTGTAGGCTTTGTATCAGCAGTAACATCGGATGGTGATGGTGCATTCGCTTTGTGTGTGTCTGGTGTTAAAGGTGTGTTAGGCTGCTGAGGGGGCCCACTGGAATCTGTTGCATCTGTTTGGTCTTTATTCAGAGCTGCGTGCGTTTTCTCTTCGGGTTGTTTGTTGGTTGGACTCACAGGAGTAGAGACGTCTGCACTCGTATTCCCGGAAGGATTTTCTGCTGCTCCTGCAGCGTTTGCATCTCCACCTGAAGCAGGTTTCTCAGTCTGTGGTGGTAGTACAGCGCTGAAGCGAATAGCCCTGCTGGTCGTATACCTCTCCGACCTCTGTAAGTGAACCTGATGGGCTCGCTTTTCATCCCTAACGTTGATAAAACCAATCACGTCGCTTGGTGGGTCTGGCTCCGGCCAGATGGGCAGGTACGGGATCAGGTACGCTTTCTCCAGATGGGCTAATCCCGGATGTAAGGGGGGCTCTTCAACGACATGTCTGAGACGGCTTTTCGCAAACTTAAGCCCAGTGGGATTCTTGTTGCTGGAATTCTGATCAGAAGGAGTGGAACTTGTGTAGGTTCCAGTGGCAACAAGGGCGTATTTGGGATTGATGAGCTTCCTAGCAATAGCAGCTGACACCGGAGCAGGAGGTACCTCAGGGACCGGGTCGGGGATTGGTTCATCGACCATGGGGACCTTGTTTAGAGACACACCTCTGGACACGAGGTAAAGGTCACCAAACTGCAGGTCGAAGGTCTCCACTGCCTGTCCCGTGATCACAGTGATGAGGTTACGGTCCAAACGGGACGAGGACCAGGTGAAGCTGGAGGAACAAAGACATGGAAACATAAATTCACAGCAGTGACCCCCTTATTTACACGCTTATCTGACAGGTTTTCAGATGTTTTTTTCTTACTAAATTTGGTTTATGTTTGTCACGTTTAAATTCTTTCTTTTATGTCACAACTGAGAGAACCCAGCTTATAGTTTTATCATTACACCAAATATTTGTACTCCGAGGTCACGTATGACTTTATGCCCTGTGCAAGGTTTTCTTCACGCTTCTTTTTAACTTCAAGATTATGAGAGCATAGAGATGTAATGCTGAATAATAGATAATTATAGATGACAATGACGAACCAAAAGTCTGTGTGTTAAAGGTTTATAGTTGTGGAAAATGCTGCAGCAATGCCATTGTTGCAACATGCCCAAGAAAAGGACAGTGGGTAACCCAAACTGGATTTTATTCTCGTGATTATAGCATATTTCAAAGTATTTTAAAAGCATTGTTTGTCAGAACATTAGACAATATTGGTGAAAAATGTTGCTGTCCCTGTGTAGCCTATTTATCTCAGTGTTCCAGATATTATGAAGCAATTTGGCCAACAGTTGCCTATTTACACATCCAGCAGATATGGAACAACATTGGCATTCATTTAAAGGTGTGTTTTTGGCACCTCGACAAATATTCTCTCTAACGCTAACTTTGTCTCTCTGCTGTTTGGTGCTAAGCAGGTAGCTTAACTTTGGCTTTTTAATGCTTTTATGCTGAAAACTGCTGCTGAAAACTGGTGGAGAGCGGTCAGACTGAACTAAAACAATAAAGTTGCGAGCCAGAAAACAAAAAACTGTGAGCTGAAAGATGCCAAAATGCTCCTTAAAGCTCTTAGTGCGCCGCCTTTCATGTGTCACAGTTATATAATCCATGTTAATACAAGAATAAGGATTAGAGCAACCTACTGCTCACCTGTAAGAACCAGAGATGGCTTTGTCTCCATCTACCAGGAGGAACTTCTGGCTCTGTGCTCCACGCACCTTCTGTGCCGACCGTGTGAAGAACTCCACACCTCCACAGCAGCGTACGCGCAGATTCTATACACACACACACACACACAATGTTAATGCTATGTAAAGAGAGGGCTCTTGGGGATTTAGTTTTGATGGGAGGAAGGATATTGGTGAACAAAAGGGAAATAAAGGCGACAATAGAGTAGGGAGACGGGGAAGAAAACGAGAAACAGTTCTTCTTTATTAATACCACCATAATATGTTGTTGGCTGACTCTGCAGGTTGGAGCATGGACTGTACGTATGTGCATGCTTGTGCGACACACCCTGCGGTGTTTGTCTTTGGCCCTGTGATAAGGGTGTGGTTCCTGGCCGAGCGTTACCTCGTCAATCTGCTGTGTGAAATCTCACAGGGGACGCTGGGCACAACAGTTGTAAAAGCTCATAACAACAGCAGAGATGGCGGATAAGAAAGAAAGTTAAATAGAGAGGCGAGGCCTGGCGGGTTAACGCTGTGAGGAAGGAAGAAAGAGAAATGGAAGACAAACATGTTGCAGAAAGTAAAGTGAGAGTGTGCATGGTTTATCTAACTGTCTGCAGCACAGGCAGGAATGTGCTTACGGTCTTCCCCGTCCAAAACTTTTCAAAAAGCCCCAATGAAACATTCAGTGTGTTCTGTCTCGAGCTAGACCAGTTCATCTCGGAGAGGCAAAGAATAACAAAGACATTCAGCCTGTGGCAAAACAACTAGCTGGTGCATGCATCTTATGAAGGCTTGCAGGCAAAAACCTGTTTCACTACGTCATTCAAATGCCCTACTTTTTTCCCCTTGTATTGCAATATACTTATTTTTGGAGATGGGGCTTTAATGAAACATATTTTATTTGAAACGTTGGAACTGGAGCTTTTTAAAATAAACAGTTTTCTATTATTATATACTTATCAAGGAGTAGCCATCTGTCCAACTAGCTCATCCCCCAGCTTATCAAAACATCATCTGTGTGTGTGTGTGTGTGTGGGCATGCATACCTTTAGGTGTCCACGGTGCATATCAGCTCTGGCACACATGGAAAGAAAGCAGGGGACTGAAGCCATGTCAATAATAATGTATACAGGAATTTTGCGTCTGTAGGATGCATCCAGCAGGTCTCGAAAGATATCCACGTCTGTGAACACATCCATCACCACGGCTATCGCCTACACACACAAAAACACACACAGAGGAAACCACAAAAGGCGTTAGTGTGTCCTGGGTTTGATTTGACGATATTACCCCCATTAAATCCTCCCAAAAAAAGACTGTGCACTTCTGAGAACTGCATCTAACAAGTAAATCAAAACCGTGAAAGACAAAGAATATGTCTGAACATAGATGTCCCATAAGGAGACTGCTAGACACAAACAGTGCTGTGCAGACTGGTGATAAGAGTGTGAAGTGTCTGGACAGTGTGTGTTATGTGGGTTCAACAATACAATACTAGTGAGAACATGGTATCTTCACACCGCACTGTCTATGCACTTTTGAACCCAGTTTAAAATGTAAAACTGCAGAACTAGGTAATTAAGCGAATAAGCTGATCTAGAAAATAGCTCTGGAAAAAGCCAGTTTGTAAACCTTGAGGTTAGAATATATAACAGATTTCAAACCAACTTTATTGTGGTTATACTTTTGTATAATGAATCCTAGAAGAAGTTTTGAAAATTACAAGGTAGAGAAGTTTGTAAGACGACGTTGGCGTGTCGTCAGCGGTGACGTTTGTTTTACTAGACTTCTATGTGTGCATGCTCCAGGACTAACTTGAAAGGTAAAGGTTATGTACGTAGTGCTGGCATGAGAACTATTCACTGACGTCAGAGCATTTTTATTCCACCGGCGTGGCGAGATCACACTTGTTTTCTTGAAACTTCGTTGTGTGTATGTGCGAGTGTGTCACGTGAGAAAAGAAGGGAACAGGAAGCGAGACTGGATTAAATTCAGTCCAAATTTATGCCCCTGTCAGATGATTTTTGGCTAAAAAACAGCAAAGGAAGTCAAACTTCTGGTTGAAACAATCCTTCTTAATCAGTCAGTGATTTTGCATTAATGCATGTAAACAAAAACAACTACGATTACAATTACAAAAGTAATTACAAAGTAATGCAACTAAAGATTATTTTCATTATGAATATTTTTTTTCAATTAACCAATCAACAGTTTAAAACCCAAAGATATGCAGTTTACGATCACATATGACAGAGATCTGCAAATCCTGAGCTGCAACCTCAGAATATTTGTTTTCTTTTATTTAAAAAATGAGTTGTGAAGCTTATAAAAGTATTTTCTTTACTGTGTCAAACAAGCACTTCTTAGTAGTTTGTGGTGTTGTGAACTGCATTATACACTGAACACGCAGAAGAATATTGAAAACCATGATGTATTGTGGTGCATTCAATTGCACTGCAATATAAACAACCTTATTTCGGTTTTTGTTGAGACTTTTACTGTGGTTATTTGCAGGTAGTCTACATTTGCTGTGGTGTTTTGTACTTGTTTGTATTGTATTACGATGTGTTTTGAATGCAATATAACAACACAAGTGTGATCTCTAAAAACCGTTGAACCAACGCCTCTTTGACACATACAAGTTGCATAAGTTACACAAATAGAGCAGGCTTTTTTGTTTTGTTTTCTGAGAACTTTAACTTCGTTGGAGGTTCCTTGAACTTCTTCAATCACTGAATTATAAAAACATCATCATCATCATCATCATCATCAGCATCATCATCATCTTCTTCAATGCCTACCCTCGTTGCTGACGCAATGCTCTTGCGCACCACCTCCTTGATGTGCGTGTGCCCCTCGGTTGGAGGCTGTGTGTACACGGCAACGCGCGTGACCCCTCGGTATGAGTTGGCCTCGGGCCAGCCGAGGTCCAGCTCCGCCACTGAGCCCTCCGACCGATCTGGCCAATACTGGAGCGACACCTCGCCGTCTCCCCCGAAGTTCCCGGACACCGGCGTGATGTCCCCCGGCCCGGGTGTCTCTGGCTTCTGATGATGCTCGTGGCCTGGCCGGTAGTCCTCCGCCGAGTGTACAATCCGCTCCAGCTCCGGTTCCGAGAGGAACTCCCGCACGCCCTTCTCGCGGACGAAGTCCCCGAACGCATCGCGGCCCTTGGTGACAAGCGCCTCGATCGCCAGCCGTTGGTCCTCGCAGTAGAAAAACTCCGGTTTCCCCTCGCTCACGCGCCAGTTGACGTGGTGATTATCCAGGCATTGGATCTGAGACAACGCCATGGCCCCGATAGATCCACCGGTCAATAAATAGTTAAGTACCAAAACCACTCTGACCCAGTTTCCACTCGTCGGTCCAAAGGGTCAAACCTCGAAAAGATGCGATCTGTCATTCCGGTCCATATCGCGTCCGCGTGACCTGAGCTCGTGAGGTGGTAAACAGACCCCACCGGCAGCGAAAGACTTTCACCTGAGGAAATAAACCGACAGAACCGTTCCCGAGCACGGACTCTCAGATCTCAGGTTACTAACACACACACACGCACAAGCAGTCACGCAAACTCAGGTGTTGATCGCACGGCGCACCCACGCGCCAGCGCCACGCCTTTCACCTGACGGAGGAATCCAGCCGCGGCCCGGTTCATGCGCTCCAGCCGCGGGGCCCGGCAGTCATGGAGGCAGGCAGCTGTCTGGGTGGATGAGTGTGTGTCTGCCAGTGAGTCAAACCTAATGGTAACACGTCGTGGAGAGAGAGACAGATAAGTCATTAATCCTCCTTTTTAAAAAAAGGGTTGAAACTTCTTGGTGACTCAAGTTAACTTTTACGCTGACGAGACACTTTTCCTCTTTTTGTCGGCTCGCCGAATCAGCAGCTGGTCAGAGCACAAAACACGACAACAGTTGACTTCCCCGAAAGACAAAGTCGTGTCAGTAACGTGGCGCGTACGAGTCTCAACTTTCACACGGTTCGAGTCCAAGTCGGTTGCTTAATTTTCCTTTTCCTCCAGACAGAAAGTTCATCGAGGTCCGGTACTTTGTGTGGACTCCCCGGTGTGTGTGTGTGTCTGCCTCTAGAATTTGGCAACGGAAGCTCTGTCACCGGGAACAGCAAGGCGGAATGTCCGGTTGTTGGTTAGGAAATACAGGCTGTTAACTCCACCCTCCCCTCCTCCTCCCCGGAACAGAGGGGGAGACAAATCTAAATTTTCATCCCAAAACAGAACCGTTAAGACGGACAGTGTAATAACTAACTATGGGGCCATTGAGTTTTTATCTACTGTAATATAATGTACTCTTCCCTTAGGAGGTAATAGTTTAACGAGGATAATTATTCTAGTACAAGGCTAGTTTAATACTGATTTAAAAAAAAGAAGAATTTAAAGAAAAACTATCTGAAGGAGGAGAATGTTATTAGGTGGGTTAATTTCCTTTTTAGGTAATGCAGTGCAGATACCAAACCTGTGATTGCTGGTTAGTGACGTGTTACTGTTAAACATGCTGGATTTTTTTTAGATAAAACACATTACTCATGCATGTCTGCATCAGAGTTTATTTAAGATTAAGAGGTCAAGTTTAGGGATACCTAGAGGCACAAAACAGACGGGTGACTTATTCTGTGATTCCACTTTTTTATCACCTAACAGTTGAACTATAGAAATAAATGAAATTTAAAGAATTTAAACATCTCGTACATCTTATGAAATTACAGCGCAGCCTTCAGAATGCAGATCTGATGTCCCATGAAAGAATGTGTGTTGTTATTAGAGCAGGATGGTAGTTCATGTAGGTGTTCATTGCACACAGGTTTTGTGTCCATTGCACACGTTTCCACACTAAGCGAGAAAAAAAAGGGGAGAAGTTACTAATAACTGTTAGTAACTGCAGCAGGATTTTGTGTAATTATACATGTACAGCTTTGTGCTTGTTTGGAAAGAAATATTGTAATTTCCAACATTATGATTGTAATAAAAGGAGAACATTTTGTCATCTGTTGCACGTGATCTACCCAAGTGAAGCCATATTTAACTTAGAATAAAATCTAAATCTAATAAAAACTAATATAGTTAATAATAGTTCATTTAAATTAAAGTGCTTTTAATTTTTCCCTAGATCCTTTACATCTTCTAGTAGAAATTAGAATTTAAACGTGAATTTTGTTACCCTTTTGTGTGAATGACTTGTGTCTTCATATTTCAGACACCGTAGGATGTGTGGATCCAGAAGAGTGTGTGCGAGTGTGTGGAGCTGAGGTGGGATGCTCCAACATCGCCTTTCCCAAACTGGTCATTGAACTCATGCCAAGTGGTGAGAATACTGTTATTTCTAAATATGTCGACTGCTTTGATAAGCTTCTTTTTTTTAATCCACATGCATGTGTTCATCTGTGTGTCGTATTACAGGCCTGCGTGGACTCATGATAGCGGTGATGATGGCCGCTCTGATGTCATCGCTGACCTCCATCTTTAACAGCAGCTCCACACTCTTCACCATGGACATCTGGAAGAAGTATCGCCAACGGGCCTCGGAGAGAGAGCTGCTCCTGGTCGGCAGGTATACGTCACTCACGGGAGGGTCAGTGGTCAGAGAACATCCGTCCTAAACCCTGGATGGTGCCAGCTAACATATGCACACTCTGAACATGCTGTGGAGGGACAACTTTTAATGTCAGGATCAATAAAGAAAAGAGAAGCTTAGAGGTGAAAGAGATGTATGTGTTTTGTTCCAGGATCGTGACTGTGATCTTGGTGGTGGTGAGCGTGGTGTGGATCCCCATCCTGCAGTCGGCCAACAGTGGCCAGCTGTATGTTTACATCCAGTCAGTGACGAGCTACCTCGCTCCGCCCGTCACTGCTGTCTTCACCCTGGCCATCTTCTGGAAGAGGACCAATGAGCAGGTAACACACAAACAACTTGTTTTCATTTTTTGGGGGGATCTATTCATAGTTTTGTCTATACAATTGTGTAAAATGCCCACAAAAAGTTCTTATAATCACATCTTTAACTTGTTAATTGTGTCTGATCATCAGTCCAAAACCCAAATATATTTAACTACTTTCCCTTTACTTTAAAAAGTAGTGTTGGAACCAGCTAATTTTCTAGCATTTTTGCTTAAATAAATTACTGGTGATCCATTGGTTTGGTGATTTGGTGAATCCATTAATCAACTGATCATTACAGCACTAATTACTGTCAGAAACGTATAAGCACACTAGTATTTAATAATGAAAAAACACAATTAAATCTTATTCCACAAACTCCTTTGGGACAACTTCAACAACACAAAATATTGCTTTTCAACACACACAGGAAACATTCATTCTCACACACATTACCAAATTTAATTCAAAGTTTACTCCAGTCTGGACGTTAAACTACACTCATCAGAACATACTAGAGTTTAAAAGGTTTTCCTGCACTGTTTGTCCTCTCTCCCACACTGTACTGGTGTTTGGTTTTATTAGCCTCACGTGGGATCCAGCTGCCAACATCTCTCGCTGCTTGGTGTGGAGCCCACGTGTTTGCGTGCATGAATGTCTTTGTGTGTTACTCACTGGTTTTATGAAGTGTATTATTCACTATTATTACCTCAGCATGAGTGTGCTGCTCCCTCACTTGAATAGATGAAAGGGTTTCTGTCTGATAACAGAGTAGAAGTGAGGGAAAGTGTGATTATTAGAAGATAAAGCTTAACATAGGGAGGTAAAAGAGATAACACCGCTGTAGTAAAAGTGTGTTTCAGTCAAGGGCGAATAATGCGTGGTGAAACATTCGTTGACTGCAAGTAAATACCAGTCCACTGGATAGTCAATATTGAATCCCTGTTTTAAAAGAGCCCATCCTGGGTGTGTCTGCTCGCTGTGAACACGCTTTTAACGACTAAAATAAAGAGGATTTTCTTCCACAATGAAAGGACTTTCCCCCTTTAGACTTATATAACTGTCACCCTTTTCCAAATCTGAATGAAGCTACAAAGACTGTATTTTAGTTTACTACAATCAACTTGCCTGGGGTTACAACATGGGTTGATAACAACAATGAACACTGAGAAGAAACACTTTTGGTTACCTAAAACTCAAAAAATGACATTCATGTTACCCTTTGGATGAATTGTAAAGACTTTGGGGATCCTTTAACGTTTCATCTTGCGCCACCATCAGGTCAAACCGAATACAGCCTCGATTGTACTGCGTGTTTAGAGCTCAAATGTTAGCATGTTACCACACAAAACTAAGATGGTGCGCATAGTAAACATTACACCTGTTTAGCATTAGCATGTTAGCGCTGTAATTGTGCGCGAGTTAGCATGTAGGCATTAGCATTTAGCTGTTGGCGGTACATTGCAGTCTCACAGAGCAGCTAGCATGGCTGCAGCCTCTTTAGCCTTGTCTCCACAGCGAAACTAACAACACATTAATATATATTATTGAAAATGTCTAAATTTAAAATTTAGCACAGTTCAAATCTATATGCCCAGACGTCTTTTGACCTGCAAACGAACAAATCCATGCTTACTAGTCGGGGTTTGAAAATGTCACACCCATTTTGTTTTGGATGTTTCCATTTCATTCTATTATGGCAAGTTAGTATCACTGTTAGACAAGAGGCAAGGCCTTTTTTTGTTTGTTAATATAAACACAGTAAGCATTTTGCTGTATGAAGCTTAGGTGTTGACTCATAGGGTCAAAGGGCACACCTTACCACGCAGGACGTGACACACGCTGACTAGTCTGAAACAGTAGAGAGCAGACAATACAGACTGTTTGAAATGGGAACATGATTCCTTGAACCAGAGCGCCAAATGTAACTTGTAAAAATACCAATCTATTTATCCCTTCGTATTAATCCTAGAAATTTTAATTTTGGGATTAATGGTGTTTGATTTTTTAATCTATATATGATCTAAAATCTGAAAAACCGACCATTCTGTTTGGCCATTGGCAACTTGACAACAATAATAGCTGTTACATTTAATCATCACTTTTCCTCATGTGGTACAATAGATCAGAGAGATAAACGGTTTGCAGTAATAATATGGTAAGTAGAAGGACAGGTGATTGCTTTGCGAGCTGTGACAAGGTGATTATTTTCATGTGTGGTAAGTCGAACCACACAGATCACATTCTTTGCTGAAGGCTGAACAAAGACGGAGACAGAGAGTTATTTGTGTCACTGCACGTGTGTGTGTGCTCAAGGGAGAAGTGACAAGATGGTGACAGATTATCATGGTGGGAAAGTGAGAGTGTTACAAGACCGAACACACCCAAAATACTGAAGCTTTCAGCAGCAGGACGTTCAGCATATTAATTCACATTAAGGCATGCAATGTAATCTGAGTAAATGTGTGTGTGTGTGTGTGTGTGTGTGTGTGTGTGTGTGTGTGTGTGTGTGTGTGTGTGTGTGTGTGTGTGTGTGTGTGTGTGTGTGTGTGTGTGTGTGTGTGTGTGTGTGTGTGTGTGTGTGTTTGTGTGTGTGTGTGTGTTTGTGTGCACTCAGGGTGCGTTCTGGGGCCTGATGGTGGGTTTGGTGGTGGGTGTGTGTCGGATGGTGCTGGAGTTTGCCTTCCCGCCTCCCAGATGTGGAATCATGGACTCGGCACCCGATGTCCTGCGCAGTGTCCACTACCTCCATTTCGCCATTCTGCTCTGTGGACTCACTGCTATTGTTGTCACTATAGTATCACTGCTCACGCCGCCACCCAGCCACGAACAGGTGTGTACACACAGTAAATAACAGACGTATTAGGGAAGCAATGCTTATGTCAGGATTTTGCTGTGTTGGTTCACCTGTAATGTTATCTACTAAACATAAAATAAGAGTTGAAACTGAGGTAAAGGAGCAGGTTTTATCTGAAGGTTGGCCTCCGTGTTATAGACAATCAAAGAGGCCAAACCTATCTATATCCAAAAGAGCAAAATCTTACAGTACAGTAGAGCTATTCTTGCACACACAAGAAAGTCGCTAAATCCTAAATATTTGAAGCCAGTGACCCATTTGTCCCATTTTACATTATTCTGAACTGTGAACTCAGAATGCAAACAGCAGCCGCTCTATTCTCATGACACATTTCAAGAGAATTAGTCTTTATTTAACCTCCCTTAAACACACAGACAATTAATCACAATGCTTGTTATATACATTAAAACATCTACAGTATCACAGTACAGATGGTTTAGGTACATTGTGTTGCATGGACAATAGCGTCCATGCTAACTGTGATGGCCCTGTGTTATCTAAGATGAAGAATTCTAATTAAGAATAAACGTCAAGAATAATCATGAATCACGCATGGAAATAAAACTGAAGTTTACACTTCAGATTGGTCTGTCTTGCCAAAAAAGTGTGAAACATGTGAAATAGTTTGGAAATATGCTTAATTTATTTCTTGCAGAGGGTTAGAAGTAGAGATTTATACTACATTCATATTTCTCTGTTAAATCTGAAGCTACAGCCAGCAGCTGGTTAGCTTAGCTTAACTTAGCATAAAGACTGAAAACAGAGGGAAACAGCTAGCCTGGCCCTGTCCAAAACAATTACCTATCTACCAGCACGTCTAAAGCTCAGCAATTAACATGTCTTGTTCATACATTATATCTAGCTTAGAGGTGGATGTAGGCAGATGTTGTTACCTTTGAGCAAGGCTAGCTGTTTACCCCTGTTTCCAGTCTTTGTGCTAAGCTAAGCTAACAAGCAGCAGCTTCAGATCTTCTCACCGAACTCTCTGCAAGAAAGCGAATAATCATACTGTCAAACGGATCCTTTATGGCAGGATATTGTCAATATGGACATGCATTCAGCTTCTCTACATATAGTGTAGGTTGTGATTATGCCAAATTGTAATTGCTAGTCAATAAATGTTGTTACATTTCCAATTTCTAATCTCCCAGTTGTGTAACCTGACCTGGTGGACTCTGACTGAAGAGCCACCAAGAGAAATCCCTCTACAGAAAGTGTCCTCTGTCAGCCACCGTAGCTCCCAGGGTAAGAGTGTGAATATTCACATCATTTGGAATAAAACTAGCCATCATGTGATAAAGACTCATCAACACACACACACACACACACACACACACACACACACACTGCTGTAGTTATTGTATGAGTAACTTCCTGTGTCTGCTCCGTGTGTGTGTGTGTGTGTGTTGCAGGCTCTGAGCCAACCCGGCGGGTGACATGTGGTCAAGGGACAAGATTGTGTATCTCAGCGGAGCGGCGCTCAGAGGAGACTCCAACTCCCAGAGTTCAAAACATTAGAGAGAGTGTGTTCTGGTCCAGGTTCTGCTGTGTTAATGCACTTCTGGTGATCAGCATTAACATTTTCCTCTATGCATACTTTGCCTGAGTATTTAACATCCTGTCTCAACCTCCTGCCAACCTCTCCAAGAACATGGCGAAACAAACTGTGGGTTTTTTTGTACTGATTTTACATAAATCCTGCAGATGTAGCTTCAGGTGTTGTAAAAAAATAACCCTTTTTAAACAAGAGAGCACAAACCTCTAACTACAAACCTCTAAATGAAGACAACGTTGAGAATAATCTGCAGCTGGATCCACATCCATATGAAATAACCCATAATGACAGATAATTATGACATGGGAGAATTTAAGGAAGCTCAAAAGGTCACGAAAGAAAAAAAACTTTAAAAAAGCAACCTGGTTTTAAAGTTTAAAAAGGCTATTGTACAAATTACAATAAAGCTTGTGGCTTGTAACAAGCTAACATGAATGTGCAGTTAGTGTTAGATAAAATATGACATCTAAATAAAAGGACATAACACATCATCTTAAATTGAAAGCTTACAAAATATATGGTAAGAATACATTTTTGTGTTTTATGTTGCATGTTTCTTCCATTCTTTCTTTTAGTCTATATACCTAATAGTAATTATATAGTTGTGTTTATGATGTTATCTTTGTCAAGGTTTTGTGAACCCTCAGTAATCGTTCTAGTGTTTTCATCCTGTTGAGCTTGTTTATGTTGTTTGTAAATCAAAATTTCTCAACCTTTTTAATTTGTCATGTCAGTTTAAATAAACACACTTTGTGTTTTGTATTTAAGAGTGCATTTAGAGCGTCTAAATGAAATAATGAGAAGTTTTACACTTATTTTTTATTATTACACATTTATCCGACAGATTACAATTTATCAGAACTGAAATTTGTCTTTAACCCCTTTCTGCTTAACAACAGACTCAAGGGGCATTAACCCCAAGGTTGAGAAACGTCTATGTTGCTGTGCTTTTTTAATGGTGAAATTCATCAAGAAGAATTATTATAAAGGACCTCATGTTAATCAAAAGACAAAATATCCATCAAGTGTTTATTCTTGTGATTTCTCAAATAAATCTAAAGATATGTGCATCAAAGCTAAGTGTTGGTCCAGTATTTATAACCAGATGATATCACTCTTTACTCACTCTTTACTTTACTCTTTACTAAGTCTTGTTTACAGTTTACTTACGTTCACTAAGGAGGAGGTTAGAGGCACCGACAAGACGGTAAAGCAAAGCAAACATAAAGTTACATTTTAATTTTAATGAATATTTTCAATACAAGCTGTTGGTGAAGGAAGGTCATTAGGATTAAGAGGACGAGTTGAAAAGGTTCTCTATAGGGCCGCGAAACCGCATTCTTTGTCAAAACCTGGCGCCTACATTACCCACAATGCAACTCGATCATCAACATTGGGGCGTGTTATGTGCTATGCTTATGTGGCCTTCAGCCTCAAGCAGAGATGAGGAGAATTTCTTTACAATTGTAAGTATTCATGATTAATGTTGTTAAATACAGAATTTCTCATGTGAAAATAACAAAAACTGTCAGCTGATTGATAAATTAGGCCTTCAGGCCCTTCAAATCAAAAGTTTGCGTCAATTAATTTTCTGTCGGTGCATTGATCAATTATTAGACCAATTGTTTCATTAATAGCTGGATCATTGGATAAGTAGGTTAAGTCGCTCCAGTTTGATATGTCGTCAGTGGTACAGCGGCTGGACGTATTCTGGTGGAAATATTCCTACTCTGCCTCGACAGCGCCCCCTCCAGGCCAGTGAGCTCGAGCAGTCCAGCAGGTCGATGACGTCACCACGCAGGAAGTGGAGGTTGGCGGTCTGAGGGGGGGTGTAGTCGCAGAGCGCGTGAGCCAAACGGGCCTTCTGCACAGAGACAGAGCAAAGACATGAGACAGGTGTGTGTTTAAAAAAAGCTGTTTATGAGGTGTAACAAAGCTTACCCCCGCAACTGGTTCCGGGAGACGACGGGAGGTCTCTCTCCCGGGGTGAGGAGGGTGAGAGTAGAGGCGGGCTGAGGGGAGGGACTCCTGAGAGCTGCTTTTATAAGGGTTGGGGTACGGGTTATGTTCAGGTTGGGACAGCAGGCGAGGGGATGCAGCAGGGTCTCTGAGACAGACCACTTTCTCCACGGCGATACTGTGAGTCCTGTAGAAATCCACCAACCGGTTGAGGGAGCGAAACGACTCGTCCCAGATGCAGTACTGACCTCCACCCTCCAGCACCCGGAAATGCTCCACCCTCTCACCGTAGCTGCAAAGTAAGAGAGTTGAGAAATAAAGGATAAAGGAGATAAAGGCAGGTATATGCATGCTCTTTTATGCCCAAACAGCCTGTGGGAAGATGCAAGTTGTTATTCTTCATTCCTCGACTTGTCTCCTCGGTTAGGAATTTATGCTCAAAGGTGATGTGCATACGTCTGTCTGTGTGGGAAATGTGAACTATGCATCACAGGAGGTTTCCTCTCAGGCTATAATCTCATATATCAACACACACACACACACGCACATTCTGACATTTTATAGATTACAGCTAAATAATCAGCACGGATTATGCTTTTTATTTTCTCAAATGTATCAATTGATCTTTTAGATGTGATGAGAAATTCCTCTAGTGCACAAATCGATGTCTTCTGATATCTTGTCCAAAACCCAAAGATATTCCGTTTACATATGATGTAAAGCATAATTGTTTCAGATCACTTTTGTTTGCATTTATTTACACAACAATCTGTATTTCTATTTACACTATTTGTATTTCTTTTCTATGTTTCTATTACTACATGTTTTTTATTGCACTATTGTCTTGCATCTTGTTCTGTATCTGTTTTTGTGTCTTGTTGTTTGCACTTTATGTTCATTATTGTGTTTGGCACCATTGACCAGGGAAACACAATTTAGTTCCTCCATGTACTGTACTGTATATAAATGGATGACAATAAAGTCTCTCTTACCTTAAATATCAAACAATTACTGAATTTATCAAGAAAATCTGCAGATTAACCAATCATTTAAATAATCGTTATTTGCGATGCTAATCTAGACATTTCTGGGATATATTTCACAAAATACACTGTTGTGTATCAGCTGCATATTTCATCATATTGTTATTTTCTTCTCGAAAGAAAAGAACATAATGGTACTTTCCACTATGAAAACTCAGTATTGTAAGGTGAGGAGACATAATGAGCTGCAGCTCCAGCCAACACCTTTTTGCAGTGTCACACTTTGTCTTCTATGTTGTGTTGTTGTTGATTGCTACTGTGCTGGTCTGTTGGGAGTAACTGCGTTTGTGTAATTAGACTTAAATATATTATCATTTTAAATGAAACATGCACGATGTACTTTTACACTACTTCAGCTTGTCCCTCCCGTACACACCTGAAGATAATCACTTAATGACAATAAAAGGAGGGCGTCACCACTACCAGGGTTAGTTTGCTGAGATGCGGCAGCCTGAGAAATGACTGAGGACTTGTAGTGAATAAGTTGGTCAGCAGTAGTTTCTTCACAAGAAGGTCATGATTTTGATCCCATCTCCCTTCTGCATCCGTTTCCTCCCACAGTCCAAAGAAACGCAGTTATGTTAGTTAGAGACTCTAAATTGCTTGTGTGTGTTTGGCTGTCTACTGCAGTGTCCTGCTGATAAAATAATAATGTTCATGGTTTATTGTCTTTTTACAGTAGGTATACAAGAAATACAAGTTTATTTCATATGTTTTATGCTAACAGGAAATTATACATTTCATTCACCAACAGATCAATAGGCCTTTCTCACAGAAGACGTTTTGACGGAATTTCACAGGTGTTACTAATAACACTAACGATGGCTCTGTTGTGTTCAAGTGTCCCAGTAAAAGAGTGAACCAGCCTGCGTGAAATAGTAACCCTTAAATCAACACAGCTGTCATTAATCATTGTATTATTTACACCTGTGCTTGTTCTAATGTCAAAAGGTGTCTTCAGTGAAAAAGGCTCATCAAACCGCAGTTAAACAAAGAGACAGCAATATGTTTGTCCCAAAATATGCTGTATGTGTTTATGTGGTGCTCCCAGCACTGTTTCACCAGTACTAACAATTAATTAAAACAATTAATGAAATAATATACTTTTTCCACCACTGTAAGCAGCGCCACCGTTTTCTTTTTTTGCAATAACAATTAAACAATAATGTCCATCAAAAGCACAGACAAAAAATGTCACTTTAAAGTTTTAAGTGAACTTTATTTTTCCTGTTTTAACAAGCTATAGAAATACACTCAAAACATATCGAGAGTTACATAGTTACATAGTTACATAGTGTGGAACTGGGACGCAAGTAGTTTGAAAAGCAGGTACAAAGGATGGATAGTTCAGAGGAAGTTCACATGCTTTCTATCTCACGTAATACGTTTCTGTGTTAGTCATGATGTCAGACGTGATGAGGATTGAAAGAATTTCCCTTAATGAGTGGCTGCAGTTTACAACTACAAAAACACATCTGTAATGACTCCTGTGAACTCTTCTTGAACATTACCACCCTCTGTTGATCGTTCTGAGGATTACACTCTGTGCATGAGTTTTTGAGTATGTGTGCATAAATAAAGCAAACCTATTATCTCCCCTCCCTTGCAGGCAGACAGATGTTGTGCCTTAAAACATGTGTTAAACAATATGTGTGCGGCGTGTCTGTGGCACGTGTCGATTGCATAATTTACCTGTGTTTAATTCAACACTGAGTGGTGTTACGCAATGCCCTGATTATTGAACACATTTAATTTACCCTCAATGATTAAATGTGTCCCACGTCACTTTGGTGACCCAAATTACATCTCCTCACACACGCACACGCACACACACACACACACACTTACTGTCTGTGCAGCTGTTCTATTTTTAGTGCAACGGATTTAAACATTTTTAAATAGTCTGCCTCTCCCCTCCACCAGCCCTGACACACACTCAAACACACTTTGATGTTGTAACTTGCTAATGTACTGACGGAAGCCAAGCATCCAACTGCACAAATGACAAGAAGATGCTGCTGCCTGCATGTTTCATGCAACACTTCTGGTTGTACAGTATATTCTGTCATTTCACTGTCCTTTTAAGATCAGATCCAGAGGCAGATGCCCAGCTCGCTGCTCATTAAAGACACACAATGACGGTTGAAAGGGAAATCACAGCAGTGCAGCAGATTCAACACATGCAAATATAACTGCAGCACCACAGCACACAAACATTTTAACATCACAATGTGGGAACAGACAACAGGGGCAACAGGGGCATGAGATTCGTCAGACTAGTCTCTAGTGTTTGTGTGTGTTCACTGACCTAACAGAGACAGAAAACTCTCCAGGAGCTGATTCGCTCTCCCTCACAAGGAACACTCCAGCGTCCTGCCACTGAAGACGCTTCTCAGCCTCAAGTCTCGACACCCGTCCTGCAAACCACCTACAAACACACACAAGCATATCTCCTCTTGAGACAATACATCACATTATATCATATTTTGGATGACAAATCAGGTCAGTTATGTATCTCAGTGGTTCCCAACATGGGGGTCAGGACCCTAAATAGGGTCTCAGAATAAATGATGGGTCACAAGCATATTTTTTCAGACTTTTCTCTGATTTTTGGCCTATGATTTATTGAATACTTTCACCTCTTCAGGCCTTAAAATGAAACACTCCAAGCTGGAATTTACAAGTGGACTTAAAGTTTGGGAACCACTGATGGTAGTTAAAGTGATCCACATGTATAATATTATATTTGCTGGAAGAAAATGTCTGTTTTCTATCCTAAATTGATTTGCTGTATAAAATATGTGGACTCATTTATTTATTTTTACGGATAAGGAAGGAGGGAAATGTAGTTCTCTGGCACGTAGCCACGCTTCCCCTGGATCTCTGCTGTGACCCAGCAAGAATCATCCTCCATTTCTGTCACCTATAACACACATGCACAATTATTCTTTCCATGTAGACATGCATGCATTTCAAAAACCTCTAAATGTGTCAACCTAAACATTTACACACACACACACACACTTACCTTGATAATGTCCCCTTTCTGAAAACTGATCTCGTCTGCTTCTGATGCTGCGAAGGAGAAGAGAGCCACCGCCTCCATCCTGATCAGTCGGCCACGGAAAACAGTTTCACTTCATGAATGAAGAGACTGAATACAGCTGTGTGATTAGAGCCCTGCAGGGCGAGGTCACTCTTTTACAGGATGAGATAATCAGTGTGTGTGTGTGTGTGGGCAGTCGCTAACATCCTGCTCATTAGTTAATGAGGAGAGTTTTCTCAGCGCGTGTGTCCCCCTGTTCCTCCATGTGACTGAGTTACAGAGTGGGTGAACACGTGGAGGTGGTGACCGCCCTCTCCATCTCTCCATCTCAATCTCTGATGCCTACCTATTCACTTTAAACTCTGGGGCTTTAACAGAGCATTTCCATGAGGGAAATCAGAGACAAGAGAGGCAGGGAAGGACTGAAAATAACCTCAAATAAGAGTGTGATGCCCTCAAGTGTTTATGGTTATAACAAGTCTTTGCAAAGGTTAACCAAGTGCTTCCAGCTGATTCACACATTAGTTATCAGCTGACATGATGAGGCCTATGTCTCAACTACAGCAGTTAAGATAACTGGAATCCTGGAATTTAAATTGCATTATAAAAAGATAATAAACAGTTCGAACAGTTTGAATCCGACCCATCTCCTCTAAGCACACCTAAGGCAAAATGCCCCCCAAAAAAACTGTAAAAAAATTAAAGAATTATCTGAATCTGCCAATCAACTAGTAACTAAAGTTATCAAATAAATGTAGTAAAGCAAAAAGTACAATATCTCTAAAATGTTGAGTAGACGTATAAAGTAGCATAAAATACAAATACTCAAGTAACACTTGAGTAAATGTACTTAGTTACATTTCATCACTGAGGACGTGCTGATCTGAGAAAGTGTTGGCGAGTGAGGCCGAAGGAAATCAGCCTGGTGCCCTAATGGAGCGTAATGGATGAAATAAAGCAAACATTTAAATTTGGCTCTCAATCTTGGCAGCATGAGACCGGTCGGGGTGTACGGTCTCAGTTTTAGGCCTGTGCGGAACTCTTATTGGTGAGTTGTGACTGACCTCTGCTGGACTTAAAGAAGAGTGCGACTGCAATAGAGACGCATTAAAACACGAAAAAACAACAAAGATCAACAACTTCCTGCTTGGTATTTAATGAATTTACAATGTCGAATGTGTTAAAAAATTGACAGCAGACAAAAGGAGAATAAATTGTTCATCGCATACATTGTTGTGAAGTCAAAAATCACAAAGTGAAACATTGAAATTGATCTCAGGTCTCTAAAGCAACAGTACACGTGTATAAATCAGGAAAATCAGGAGAACTCCTCTTTTACTTAACTAGCTAAAATATCACAAAAGTACCCTGAGTTGAGACTGCGTTGTTCATCACTGATAACAAACCACCATAAGGCCGAGTGTGTGTGTGTGTGTGTCAGTAGCAGTCCACTATGACCTCTTGCCCCGGCTGTGTGTCTGGATGAGTGTGAGCGGCACTCGCGGTCAGTATGTCCTGCAGCAGAGAAAGGGGGGAGTTGTGGATGTGGTCGCTGCTTTGAGTGAGGACGTCCAGCCTCTCGTCCAGACCCAGAGACCCCAACGCCTCACACACGCTCACACCGTCACCTCCCTCGTCCGCTCCTCCGATACCTCGCTCTGCTGCGACGTCACTCCTCTCCATCCCCAGTGTCTTTCTGATCTCCTGCCCCCAGCCCCAGCCAGGCAGTTCACAGGATACCGCTGTCACGGCAGCAGTAGCATCTGGGCAGACCGCGTTTCTGAGTGTCACCAGCAGTCGACAGGCCCTCAGACCCACAGGTCTGTCACAGTCAACCAGACCGCTCAACAGCGCCGAGATGACTCCCAGCTTGACCACGCCGGCCAATGCTGTGCGCGTGTGAAGAGTGTAGGTCTGTTCAGAGACGACGTGATCTGAACCCTTCCTGTAACCCCGGTGGCCTGAAAAGGCTTTATCCAGCACCAGCTCGGCCAGCTCCAGCGTGTGAACTTTCACCTCCCAGTCCAGATCGGCGCTGCCCTGTGAGAGGACGGAGCGCACGCACTGCTTCAGGAGCGAGGCGGAGGAGGCGGACGGCGATGCAGACAAGGAGTGCGAAGAGAACCAGGAGAGGAAGTATTGTACGACAGCCCTCCTGGGGAATCCCTCTGTGTCCTGGGAGAGGATCTCAAGCAGCCGGCTCACTATTTCAGTCTGGAAGGACACAGAGGTTCATCAATACAAGTCAAGTTCACATCTAAACACATTGTTCCTCCAGTTTGTATTTCTCTCTTTATCTTTAGAGGCCCTGAACAACAACACGGGTCAGTAGGTTGCCACCAATTGATTGCTTATACATTTTTTCTGTGATCGGGATGTACACAGGTTAATGTAAAGTCTGAAAAACCTACCAAATACAAGATAAAATAGGTGTCCAGAGGCTCAAGCAGGGGTGGTAATTCCCTTGTTGATTCCTGATCAATTTAAATCTCCACAGGTTTTCAGCATCAACACGGCTGTTTTAACTGTGACTGAACACATAGTAGCATGTCTGTCTAATAACATTTGAACGGGTTCAAATAAATTACAATAATTTTACAGAAATTACAAGGAACACTGTCGTCATCTTTCTTTGTGGACCGTCTCTACCTCTCCACCAAGTTTCCTGAAGTGTGGACGCCATGACAAATTTAACATATGACAACCCAGTATGTGTGGAAAGTTGGACTCAACCAAAACATATTAAAATACTGTAACGTGGTCCGAAATGTTGATCCTAGCAGCTTATGTTAAATTATCCCAAAATCCAAGATAACTGACATGTACCGTCTTACACCACAGCAAGTTCTAGTCTGTTTTTTTCAGATTCAACGCAAAACAATGTCTGCCTACCTCCTCCTCACTGAGTGCTCTCCCCTGCTGCCAGCCATGCGTCAGTGACTTTGCCAGTGCAGAGATGGCGCTGGCTCTCACGTAGCTCTCCGTATCCTGGAGTGCCTCCTTCAGGAGAGGAGTGGTACAGTAGCCGCCCAGCAGCACGTCGGACGCTGTTGACACGGAGACACGCACACCTGCCAGGTGTCCCAGAAACTCCACCGTCGAGTCTCTCACCTCCCAGCGCATGTCACACGCGCGCTTCTTCACTATCTCCACGAGATCTAACATACACATACATTTACCTTCAGGGACACATTACTGTGTATCATAGCCACAAGTGTTTATAGGCTGCTGGTGAACTTTACCTCGTCTGAGCTGGTCTGTGGCAAAGGACAGGTCTGTGGACGCACTCGTCCATTTTACTACGGCCTGGAAGGACTTGTGGAGCACCTTAGAAACACAAACAGCCACTTCAATGATAGAAAACAACAATGACTTACAGTGTATAACCCTCATAAATAGACTCTCATTGTGACTTTAGATAAGGACGAGTCAATGTGGGTGAGACGCTCATGTAACCACACAAACACCCAGCTTACTCGCCCGTCTACCCGTCCTTTACTAAGACGTTAAAATCTGAGGTGACACATACATATAGTACACCTGTGTGTATTACTTATATAAGACCACAACTCACAATTATTTGAATCATTGATTAACCAACTGATTCATTTCTTGATGAATGGTTCTTGTCTAACCATCCCTATTTCTCAGAACTCGACTTACTTGTTTTGTCCGACCAAAACTAAGATATACATTTTTTTCAACGATATAAAAAACAGGCAAAACAACCAATTCATACATTTTAGATGCTGGAACCAGTGACTGTTTGGTATTGCTCCTAAGAATTCCTGATTCATTTTCTGGTGATCGATTACTCAACGAACCATTTCATCTTATACAGTATCTATAGTCAACTCTACTGTCACAGTGACAACTAAGCAAACTGATGATGTGACTGAAAGGCTAGAAAGTGGACCTTTAGTTAAGATTATTATGTCATACTACGCACCTTTGTCCACTGTCCACAAAATTGTACCAGACACTCAATAGATTAAATAGTTTGTTTGTCTACCAACATGCATATTTTAGCAGCATTTGGCCAGTGGATGGTGCTTATTTTGTACCCTGATACTACTGTTCCACTCTCAAATACATTGCTTCTATACATGACAGCATGTACACATCAGTATGGAAAAGAAACATCTGCTTACATTGTGTAGAGTAGATGTTTTGAAAAGCTCTAAAATGACAATAAAAAGTTATTTAACTGAACTATTACGTCCTGTTCTTAAAGCTACAAGATTCTATTTTTTAAATACCTTTTAACGGGTTAAGATTAAGACAATCAGTGAGTGATGGTGTCTTCTTCTAAGTCACTGCTCCCCAGCAGAGGTTTAAAGTTGAAATAAAATAAGTTGTAGTTGAGTATGCAAAAACAGAAACACACAACTTACAGTGGGATCAGAATCAGGATTGTCCAGATATTGCATCAGAACCGTGAACACTTCACTGATCTTCTTCTTCGCTCCTGAAACACAAGATGGAGGACACATGCTAGATGTTTCAACCTGAAAGAATTTCACACACACACAACACATAATGTTCATACACTGCAGCATTTATTGTTGTGTCAGTGCATGATGATATTTTATCTGACTTTCTTCTATTCTGTTTTATTAGATATAATAACTTTTAGACAGATTGGGGCTCTTTTACCGAGTAAATAACTTAAGATCTTCTTTATTTTTCTGTCGCATGTTTCCAATAATTATTTGAGACGTTTGATTAAATTGTAGTTTTAATTTAATGTCATATCGTCATATGTTGTATTGCCGTGTTCAGCTAAATTCTGTTACCACTGTGGCTGTCTTTCCAATAAAGTTTTCCTTCAGGCTCAAGTAAAAGTGGTTAGTAAAAGAAAAGAGAACAATATTCCTATCAGGATCGTCCCACATAAACACACAGTGTTACCTGGGCTGCTGTTGAGAGCCGTCAGAGCCTCGAGGGCACATTTCTGAACTTTGCCACAGCCGATTACGTTCCTGCAAACCTCGCTGCAACCGGTGGACGAGGAGGAGGAGGAGGAGGAGGAGGAGGAGGAGGAGGAGGAGGAGGAGAAAGAGGAGGAGGAGGAGACGCCGCTGCAGATCCTTAACAATGACAGAACTGCAGTGACGATTAAATCTGGAGGACAGGGGAGGACGCCGGACGGCTGGGAGGACAGAGAGAGAGAGGCAGCGATGTTAGTCTGCTGCACATAAAGAATACAGTCCAGCTCCTCTGGTCGTCTTTGCAGCCTCACCGAGAGTGTGATCAGTGGTGTGTTTGTCAGACAGACACAGATGATGGAGATGCAGGAGGTTTTACACTTCAGCTGCTCTTCCACTGAAGACTGATGCTCGTCTGCTGCAGGAACAAAAAGTACATCTACTTATGAAGATGCTAAACATGCTTTATAATTCTTTATCACTGTGTGTGTGTGTGTGTGTGTGTGTGTGTGTGTGTGTGTATCTGTGTGTTTTACCAGTGGTGTTTGTGCCCAGTAGAGTTTGACCAGTTACAATGTGGAGCGGTAGCAGAAGTATCCTCACAGCCCGGGTTGTGTGGACAATATCACTGCTCAGAAACACAGAAGAAGAAAACAGCACCCACGGGTAAATGAATCCATGTTTTCTACTACTTGAACCACCTGACGTCAGAAGGCTGAGGTTGTACTGAAGACACATTCTCTATGCGAGCGTGAAGCCGTGCTGTGAACTGATGCTTACTGGTGACCCCGCCGGAGAAAAGCGGCTGCAGCATGAATGAGGTCAGCGGGTTGGTTAACGTTCAACATGGCCGACAGAAGACGGCCGACGCGTTGGTCTGGGACACGTTCATCAGCGCCGGAGCTGCTGCAGACAAACAGGGACGCCGTTTAACACCGAATCCGCTCATACACACAAAAGGGTTTCACTTGATCAATTCAGCTCTACACTAGCACTAGTACTACTACTCTTCCCGTGTTGCACTGTGTTTGTGTTCATATGAGAGAGACGGTCTACCTGCATGCAGCCAGAATGACGTCCATCAGAGGCAGCGTGAGCTGACTGCAGCCTGCCGTCACCAGTTCCTCCAGAGAGTCCGCGACTGTCTGGAGCAGCTTGTCCCAGAGAGGAGGCCCGGCCTGGGCCAGGAGCAGGGCCAGCAGTTTGAGGATCTGCAGACTCTGACGGAGCTTTGTGTATTTTTTGGGAACCAGCGACACCTTGAGGTACTCTGAGATCGCCGTGACAGCAGCAGTGTACTCTGCGCTGGTACGCGTCCTCCCGTCGTCGTCTTCTTCTTTCTTATCTACGCCGTTACATCCCAGAGACGAGACCGGCTGAAAGAAGAGCAGGATGTGGGCGAGCATTTGATTGGCAGCTGAGGCTACGAACAGACTCGTGTCTGTCTGGAGTTGAAGGAGCGGATCAATGAAATCTATGAGGAAAATAGATTATATGAATTAAATATTGCCTGCCTCCCTCTTTTATAATATACAACATATTAGCAGAGATGGTCTCACTTCCGACATGAAAAGTCACCTGATTGCACAAAGAAACCGAGAGCCTTTGGGTGCTGCAGCATGCTCCGTAAGCCCTGGATCCAGCCGATCCGTAGACAGGGATCCTCCCAGAGTCCAGCTTCTTGCCAGTGCTGAAGGCGGAAGACCTGGTTCAGAACAGAGCGTTCCTGCAGGCGGGAACATCACCACAGTCAGAATTTGTTTGAACAGTTGTGGTAAAATAAAAGTGCAAGGTGTCATTAACTCCACCTGAAGCTTTTTGAAGCCGTCCTCAGTGGCAGCCATTAAGCCGGTGAGTCTGAGGGTGAAGGAGAGCACACCGGGGTCTGAAGCTGTGTTGTGAACCACAGTGGATATGAATTCAAGCAGGCATGGACAGGCCTCCAGCAGAGATTCACCTTCATGAGGAGAAAAGGTGGACATGAGACAGTGGCACAGATCTAACATCCATCTATCCATCCTCAGTTGGAATAAACCTCAAGGTAGATCCCCCTGTTCTCCGTACTCTTTGTGCATTTTCTATGTATCACTTTGCCTTTGGCAGACTTCAAACAGCAGCTTCACTCTAACAGATGCATTTATTTAGGAATATGCACCATGTAAGTATTATATCAAGATAAATAACAACAGCACACCATCCATGTGGCACATTTTCACTCACCCACTCCCTACACGACTGATTCAGTCCATGTTTCTATTGTGTTGTGTTAAATAAATTAGTCTATTATTTTGTATACCCGTTTATCTCCTCTTATTGTCCCAGTATTAGAGCTTGTCTGTGACATTTTTAGACAAAATAATATAATAATCTGCAGATCAAAACAAGTGTTACTTGCAGCCCTATTTTGGATTATATTGTGCTTTAGTGGTTACATTTTCCAGACAAGTAATCAAATAAATTACCACACATGAAATGCCAGACAGTGACTCAGCCTTACATCCTTGCAGTTACCTGGGTGTAACATATAGCAAAATTAAAGCACCTGAAAGCTCCACCCTGAGAGGGAGGAAACCAGAAAGAGAAGCAGACAGGACTAAGGACAAGATAACGAAACTATCCCAGCAAGTTCGGTACTAACCAGCCTCGGTGAGCCCTGAGAACCAGTCCAACAGTTTCTCCAGGCTGGTGTCATCGGGCAGAGACTTCCCTGAGGCCGCCAGCACCTCACACACACCGGGCAGCAGCGACACACACTCTCTATCCATGGTGGTAACGCGCGTGTGTGTGTGTGCACGTGTGTGGATACACTGATAACTTTACAGCTGCAAGTCACACTGAAGCATACGTAGCTTATAGTTTAGCTAAACGTCCATCGCGCGTGGCTTCCCTCTTCTTTTAATGTAGAGCGTTTACAGCTCCCCCCCCCCCCACTGCAGCGCGTCCTTCCCTGTCGAACCAGTTCCGGTGTTACGTTTCCGTCACGTCGTCCATTTTCACAAAATCGCACATGGTGCCGCACCGGTCGAGGACCGTCAGCCTCTTATTTTTTGGGATTTTGCTCCGTAGTGGCGAGAAATCCGTCTCGTAGTACCTGATAAATGCAAGATACGGTGGATATGGTGGACGACCCCGAGTATGACGAGGATGAGCCCTCGTTCAGCGACCCGGAGGACTACGAGGATGACATCGAAGATGAGGGTGAGCGGGAGCAAGAAACACCGCGGCTTTCTGGCCTGTTGCTAACAGTTAGCCACCAGTCGTAATATATGTACTACAAATGCTACAAGGAGAGTTAGCCTGTCACGCTGACTACCGGACCATAATGTTTAAACCATGAGATGTTATTACCAGGTTATAAAACAAATAACGGTACATCGCCATTTTCCTTAACTGACTCTCTCTGTTTCGTTTCACGGCCGTTGAAGCCTCACCCAGTCCCCGGGCATTTCTCTGTGGCCTTGTCGATGTCATTTTGACAATTAAAGCAGTGGCGAGGCTAACTAATGACAATCATTATATTATAGCTGAGTGAATATTTAAGGCCAAGACCATTACTGCGAACCTCCAGTCTGTGGATCGCATGAAGCGGCTGCTAACGATGCTAGTTTTCACATCAGATAAACGTTGATGCTAATTTAGGGTGCACAATGCCCCTCATGTCTGCAGATTAAAAACGTGAATAAATGACACATCAGCAAATCGATTTGTTCGTTGGTGTATTCGTTCACATAGTTTAAATCAATGAAGACGTATACAACAGCCATATACCATTTATATCCATTAAGGTAGGCTAAACATTAGAAACACCTCTCTGATTAAAGTGACACAATTCACAGCACCACAAACCCCCAATATGTCAATACAGTTGGATTAACACCTCTCTAAAACATTAGATGCATTAGTTTAAGACAGGTGCACTTTACAAAAGATGCTGAGACCCTTTTGTTGCATGTATCTTCTCTTTACTCTTCCCGTCTATAGATTAAATGAAAATGAAGACCGTAGTCTCTCGTGGTTTGGATTGAGCGCTATTTGGGGCTTGAAATTGTATTTGTGAGCAAAGTTTAACAGATGAGTGACTAACGTCAGTGTTACCCTCTCCAATCTTCCCACTCCCCTCTTTATCTTCAGAGTTCCTGGAGGACATCCTGAAGGATAAGCCCCAGGAGGCTGACGGCATAGACTCGGTGGTGGTGGTGGACAACGTCCCTCAGGTGGGCCAAGAGCGCTTAGAGAAACTCAAGAACGTCATACACAAGATTTTCTCCAAGTTTGGCAAGATCACCACTGAGTTCTATCCAGAGACTGACGGCTTGACCAAAGGGTATGTGATCTGCTCTATACACTGTTATGGAAGTATACTTGCTTTAATGTGTGAAATTAAGACGTAAAATAAAACCCATATCTCATGCAGGTATATCTTCTTGGAGTATGGTGGTCCCTCCCAGGCCCTCGAGGCGGTAAAGAACGCAGATGGATACAAACTCGACAAACAACATACATTCAGAGTCAATCTCTTCACCGACTTTGACAAGTAAGTGCTCAGTGTCTGATGAGAGATGCAGCAAATGTGACGGCAGATGTGTGTGAGACAAGGAGATTAATTCCGTTTGCTATTTCTCCAGGTACATGAACATCAGTGATGAGTGGGAAACTCCTGAGAAGCAGCCGTTCAAAGATTTTGTGAGTATTTTCTTTTCTTTTTACTAATCATAAGTAGGTTATTATGTGGGCTTTTTGTATGTGTAATCCTTTAAAATACACAACTCGATATCAACAAATTAATATGCCAAAATGTCTGTCTGTTCAGGGAAATATGCGCCATTGGACTGAGGACACAGACTGCCGTGACCAGTACAGTGTGATCTACGAAGCTGGGGAGAGGACCGCCATTTTCGACAACGATGCTAAGGAGCCGATCGTATCTGAGGAGAGAGCGGTAAGTAGTTGGTCTCGCTTTGAACTGCTGCGTTAATAGAGGTTGTAGTAAATGTACTTCGCAACAGTACTGGTTGGCTTGCAGACTAATGACATTTTTTTTGTATCTTGATGCAGCGCTGGACCGAGACGTACGTGCGCTGGTCTCCTAAAGGCACCTACCTGGCCACCTTCCACCAACGCGGCATAGCATTGTGGGGCGGCGAGAAGTTCAAGCAGATCCAGAGGTTCAGCCACCAGGGCGTGTCCCTCATCGACTTCTCACCATGTGAGAGGTAATGAACGTTGCTGTTAAGCTCTACTAATTGACACTTTCGTAGGATTCCGCTTCAAGCCTTAATGATGTGAGCTGATGCACTTTTTCAATAAATCAGACATGTAACAATCAGGTTTTTGGGCCCAAATCTGATTGATCTGCCGATGCTGCGCCCAAATACTTTTCTTTACCAAACTGATGAAATGTATATCTTGACACATTGAAATACCAGCGATAGAAAAGAAAACATGACGAGCTACTTGATCCAAATCCTGGAAGCCCTTGTTCAAAACTATTAAACTCGTGCCCGTAGTTTTATTAATAATGACCGATGGATAATGTGAAGTTAATAGTGCCGTATCTGATGTGTGGTTGTGCTGCCTTCCAGGTATGTGGTGACCTTCAGTCCCCTGATGGACACAAAGGAGGACCCACAGGCCATCATCATCTGGGACATTCTGACCGGACACAAGAAGAGAGGCTTCCACTGCGAGAGCTCTGCACACTGGCCCATATTCAAGTCAGTTTCTCCCTCTCATTGTCAAAATCTAAATGACTTCAATGTTGCTTTCACAGCTGTCGCTCCTGCAGTGATTTGAATGTAATATAACGGAGCATATTGGTTCCCAGGTGGAGCCACGATGGAAAGTTCTTTGCCAGGATGACCACAGACACGCTGAGCATCTATGAGGCTCCAGTAAGTACAAACAAAGACAACATATAGTTGTGTTTGTAAAGTGTGCAGCTGTAATGTTTCTTTAATTTTTCTGCTCCTTTTAGTCAATGGGCTTACTCGACAAGAAGAGTCTCAAGATTACCGGGATCAAGTAAGAGATGATGCTTTTATGATTAATTTCTAGTAATTGCTTTAAATTGGGGAAATACTGACAATAATCTGTGCCTTTGTTTGTCTACAGGGACTTCTCATGGTCTCCTGGTGACAACATCATAGCATTCTGGGTACCCGAGGACAAGGATATCCCAGCCAGAGTGACTCTGATGCAGATCCCTACCCGTCAGGAGATCCGAGTCCGCAACCTCTTCAATGTTGTCGACTGCAAACTGCACTGGCAGAGAAACGGAGACTACCTGTGTGTGAAAGTGGACAGGACTCCGAAAGGAACACCGGTAAAGAGAAAGAGGCTGGACAGCTGAGACCTCACTGTAAAAAAAAAAGAAAGAGAAAGAAAGAAAGAGAAAATGCTAATCTTATTTTTCAACCTTTTTCAGGGCGTCGTCACCAACTTTGAAATCTTCCGCATGAGAGAGAAGCAGGTTCCTGTCGATGTGGTGGAGATGAAGGGTAAGAACATAAAAATACATTTACAAAACCTTCACCGTATTTATTGTTTCCCGAAGGAAAACCCTGATGCATTGTTCGTTTTGTTTCCGTCTTTGCAGAAGGCATCATAGCGTTTGCATGGGAACCCAACGGCAGCAAGTTCGCTGTACTCCACGGAGAGTCTCCCAGAATCAACGTCTCCTTCTATCATGTCAAAAACAACGGCAAGATCGAGCTCACAAGTGAGTAGACCAGACCTGCCTGCTAACTGTCTTTCTGACTCTGGGTTGTACAGTCTAGGACGCACAGTAAACCTCCACTGACTGTGACACTTGATCTTGTTTTTCTTCAGAGACGTTTGACAAGCAGCAGGCCAACAGCATCTTCTGGAGCCCCCAGGGACAGTTTTTGGTGCTGGCTGGACTCAGGAGGTCAGTTAAACGTGTGTGTGTGTGTGTGTGTGTGTGTGTGTGTGTGAATGACAGCAACAAGAAGCCGCTGATGACAAAACTAAATAACTTTTCTGACACCTCGTATGAGAGCTAAGCTCCTCTGATTCTAACTCTGATCTGAGGCTCACAGTGTTCTATATGTTTGTCAGTTTTGATGAAGTCGTTGCGTGCGAGTGTATAATCTTGTCTTCTCCTGTCTGCGTTCAGTATGAATGGAGCTCTCGCCTTTGTGGACACGTCCGACTGCACCATGATGAACATAGCGGAGCACTACATGGCCTCTGATGTGGAGTGGGACCCGACCGGCCGCTACCTCGTCACCTCCGTCTCCTGGTGGAGCCACAAGGTGCGTGCTGCTAAGTTTACGCCACACATACTTGTCTCTTTCATTCCTGTCAGACCAATTCACCGTTGATGGGGGGGTGAACATGATAACAACATACTGAACTTCCATCCTTTTCCTCATTAAAGGTGGACAATGCGTACTGGCTGTGGACGTTCCAGGGCCGTCTTCTCCAGAAGAACAACAAGGATCGCTTCTGTCAGCTGCTCTGGAGACCCAGACCTCCTACCCTGCTCGGCATAGAACAGACCAAGGTACCGTTTCATCTTTTTATATATATACACACACACTGTATCTGTGTGTGGAGCCAGTGATGACAAACTAAATCACTTTTCTGACACCTCGTATGAGAGCTGCACTGCGGCTCCTGATTCTAACTCTGATCTGAGGCTCACATCTACAACGTCCTGTGTATTGGTGCAACGCCTACGTCATATTGTGTTTGTCGTATTTTATGGAATTTCCTATCTTTCTACAGTAAATATCCATCTTCCTCTTGCAGATAATCAAGAAGGATCTCAAGAAATACTCAAAGATCTTTGAGCAGAAGGATCGTCTGAGCCAGTCCAAGGCTTCTAAGGTTTGACATGTTTTATTTCGTTAACTGATCCAGGCTGGTCACTCTTCTATATCTTAACCTTTTTATCTAGTAGAGTTAGTTGGGAGTGATGCTCTCACAACTATCTGTATTATCCCTCTTTAACTAGTTGATATGGTGGAAGAATTGAAGTGTGCTCAAGCACATCAAGTTCTGTTTCAGCCATCTTTGTCTCTTTGTCTGATTTAAAGGCTCCTCAAAATCTCTTTGTTGCATAATTATAGCTTCCATACTAGAGACAAATGAATCATTCATCGATAAACGCTGCATGTTTTACGACCCAGAGAGCATTTTTATGATACTGAATGTTTTATGTGTTTGTGAGTAGGAGCTGGTGGACAAGCGCAGGACCATGATGGATGATTACCGTAGCTACAGGGAGACGGCGCAGCAGACCTATCATGATCAGAAGAGCAACCGCCTCGAGCTCAGAGGAGGTGGGACCTTTCTCACGTTTTGTACCCACCCCTGTGTCTGTTTCTGAAAGTAAGGAAATCACTGACATTTGTTCTCTGTCCTCCAGGAGTGGACTCTGATGAGCTGGACAGCAATGTGGAAGACTGGGAGGAGGAGACCATTGAGTTTTTTATCAACGAAGAAATCATTCCCCTTGGAGATCTGTAGTCCCCTACGCAGGTAAAATTAATGACCCGGTGACATGAAAAATACATTTACCCAGTTAGAATCCTGTATGCCTGTGTTGTTTGTTCATTAGTCATCTGTTATATGACAAATATATGTCAAAAGAATCTGTGTCAGATCATGTTTTCAACCGTTTCAAATGTCTGTTGACTCATCCTGCGTTTACAAATATTCATCCAAGACTTTGGGCGACCGGCTAGCCACACCTGTCATATAGAACCGTTTGTGTATTGTAGGAGCTAACAGAGCGATGTGGTGAGTGGTGGAAAAGGTGTGTTTGGATATTAGCGGGCAGAAGCTTTTTTTTTTTTTTTTTTTCATTTCCCAAACCCTGACTGAGGTGTAATTAATTAGAGGGAAACTTTGCCGATTTTCAACCGGCTCTGTTTTAATGCGGTGCTGGTGGTGCCGCAGTTCATGCAGATGAACATCCGCCAGACGATGCGCCGTTTGTCTGCATGTACTGCCTGCGCTGCAGTGACACAGAGCCGGTTGGAGAATCTGCAAAGTTTGGCTTTCATCGCTCCCTCATCCTCCTCCTGATCTAACCAGTGAGGGAGGTGTGTGTGTGAAGCCAACATCCTTTCTTTCTGTTTCACTGTGTACTACGTGACAGTACAGAAGCTAGAGACGCTCTAACTTCTGTTTCACTGGGCTTCAAGACTTATTGGAAAAACGTTGCCGTCAGTATCTTTATTCGATGTATTCAATGGAAAACTGCTGCATTTTGTAACGGTTCTCATCTGCTGAACTTGATGACTGAAAGTTCTTGTTTTGTGTACTCAAAATGATTCAACAACATCGGGGGGGAATTAGAGACGTCTGCTAATGAGTTCAACCTTTAAGACTGATGACCACTGTGGGCGTCTGTTTCCCTCTGTCCCTGTTTATGTAGATAACAAACCGTTTTATTCTTAATCTGTATTCTCTCTACTCTCTCTCTTTCAGTCCATCCGTTGTTGTGTGGAAGGAGGAGAGAGGAACTGCGTCATTGATTGGAGGACGACCACGACCACGCTGTGAATTTTGGGGTTCAAGAACCGCAACATTCATATTTAGTGACATCATCAAAGCACGCCTTGCGGATCAGCAGCCACATCCCTGGACAAGAGAGGATACTTTGTAATTAATATTTTCTCTTTGTCTCACACCATCTTTTTTTAATTTTTTTTCCTGTGGAACTTGGTATTTAGTAACTCAATTGGAGTAACTTGCTCTCTAACCTCAGCCCCGTCTCTCATCGGACCTTCTTTTTCCAGGGGTTGTGTTATGAACTAGCCTCACCATGCAAATGTGTTATCACAGGGCAGCACAGAGAGCCATACCAGTGGGGGGTGATGGTGTTGTGGCTAAACGAGCAGCCTTTGTTATAAATGTGCTGATGTGGCACTATAGTGGCCTGTATCCTCCTCCTTTCAGATTAGGCTTTCACACAGGGAGGGGGTGCGCAGTGGGAATAACTTTAAATAAACATTCAAACACAATGCTACCCGACTGTGTCTCACTGTTTGGTTCTTCGTTGAAGAGGGCATCGTCTGTTCTCTCTTCCTGTTCAGCTTGAGTGACATGAACAACCATTTTGATGATAAGTTGAAGTCATTTATCAACTAAAAAAAGCAACACGTACTCTGGTTCCAGCCTCCCAAATGTGAGGATGTTTTAAATCACTTTTAAATGAATTCTCTTCAAGCTTTGGACTGTCGTTCGTACAAAACAAGCAATTTTAAGACCTCACCTGCAGCTGCAGAAAGCTGATGGGCATTTATAGACTAATTGATTAATCAAAGTACACTCACACACATCATCTATTGAGCATTCAATACATCTGACACATTACCAGGTCGGATATCTTGGATAAATGAATGCATCTCTTGACCACCCTTATCTACATACGCATTTATATGCCAGTAACATAATAAATAAAATAACCAATCACGATATGGCTCCTCTATTTGAACAGTAATAAAAACAGTTGCTGAGTAGAAGTCGAGATGGATGTTAGAATATTTTCTGTCGACTATAAACAAGCTTTAAAGAGGCATATATATGCATGTACTTGTACAATGCTCACTGCAAACTATGTCTAATTTAGTGCATAGAGAGTGCTGCTGCAGTCTAACACTCCGGTTTACCATCATGTATTAAATGGAGCACACTTACTGTTTGTTAAACAGCCTCATCCCACAGTCAGTTTTCTGAAGACTGAGTGTTTTGTTCTGTCGTTCGCTTATCTGCCGTCTAGAATTTAAGATGACTATAAACCTTTTAATTTCGTAACAAATCACGTTTGATAAACCGATAACGGTGTCCTCAGCAGCTGCTGTTTAAAGCTCAGCTGGGTATCGGCTGAAACTGAGGTCACTGCATCTGAGGTCTAAGAAATGTTTTTTATCGTGCTTACGGTGAAATTTCTTCCTGCTCAGATGATTTTCATCTTTCTATCTGTCATAGTTAAAAATATCTCACTGCTTCATATCTAGTCTGTATTTTGTGGTTATGAAAGATTTTATGTAGCGAAGATCATGGCTTTCTCTTCACTCCTCTGGATAGCCGGTCTGTCATTGTGAAGACTTTTGTTAGGAAGTTTTCAAGCAGGTTACTTTGACCAATGTCCATAATTACGGTGCAGTTTTATATCCAACATGTTGCCTCACAGTTTTCAGGATATACAGAGAACAGTTAGTTATTGATGTGCCAGCACCATTTAGCTTCATCACTTAATCCCTAGTTGAGATGAGAGGTCGGACAGTGTTATTCCACTCTATATGTTGACTCTATAGGCTGCAGAGACCTTTTACCTCATTAACCTAAGGACCTAATGTGTGTACAGATGTTCACTGTGATGTTCAACATGAGCAACAGGACAGTAACATCTTATCTATAGAAGACTTGACTTAACAGGAAGTAAAAATACTCCATTACAAGTAAAAGTCCAGAATTCAAAATGTTACTTGAGTAGCAGTATTATCAGCATAATAAAGTATAGCAAAAGTATTCAATATGGAGAATGGCTTGTGTTATACTATTATATTACTCTGTTTACGTCACTAACAAATACATGTCGGAGCATTTTAATATCCGCTAATTTGAGATACTTTGTGTACTACTGGTTGGATTAGTATTATAGACCTTGTACTGCGTAATAAGCATAACACATGTTTTTTTATATAAAGCTATAAGCGTTGAATAATTGTAGTAGATTAAAAAGTGCAATATTTCCCTCCAAAATGTAATGGAATAGAAGTATAAAGAATGGAAATACTCAAGTAAAGTATGTCATAATTATATTTAATAACAGTTGGTCGGATACAAATATTGATCCACATGGTCCTCAGTGAGGAGGGTCAAAGAAACCGTATCTGATTAACCTGTTCTGGCTCCATCGATGCCTTCACAGGAACATCATTCCTTTTTTATAAGAGCCGCCTGGTCCTTTTGATGTGGAGGCAGCAGCCTCCATTTTCCCACCAGCTCACAGATGTTATAGATACTCATTAGGAGACAGCTCTGCATTCAAACATGCATGATACTATATTTAGATTTTTATGACTGACAAAATAAGTTCATAAAAAAAGACAGCTTAAACACTGAGGTCCCAGAAAAATAGAAACACCTGCCAAGTGCAATGCAATTAACCACAACAGCCCTGCAATACATATCTCCTTAATCAATAAAACTACTTGTTGGTTCTTTGACTAAACTTTATTCACGTTGTACTTTATGGTGTTGTGTTGGTCTGTTCTATATTGAAAAGTGTTATCAATGTTTTGTGCACCTCATTTACTTTTTTATGGCAAAATAAACACCTTAATGCGTGGTATAGCTGTATGCAAGGCGCTCTATTATTCATTATTTTGTTGGCCCCAAAGTTGTCAAAAGTATATAAAATAATATTTATGTGTAAAAAAAAATAATTGTTAGCTAAATAGAAATGCTGGGTACGTGATCTCGGGGCTAAATGGAAGCCCATTTCTGCCAAGAAAAGAAAACAAACTGTTGGAAAAGGAAAATACTAATACAAAAGTCAAAATGCTGGCGTAGCATATCATAATTTTAATTTAGTCGGATCATTTTGACTGACTTTCTCATAAGAATTGAATGTCCTCTAATATTGATTTAGTATAATCCTGATTTATTATCTCATAATTTTGATTTACTATCGTATAGGCCTAATGTTGACTATGGCTAAATATCTAATGATTTTGATTTACCGTGATTTATTTCTATTTGTATTAAGCATAACTTTCCATCTACTTGCTCTTGTTTGCCCCAGGCGTAGGCGGGTTTATGGTTTCACAGCAATCCGGTGGGCGTGTGTGGTGGTGTGGGCTGTAAAACGGGAGTGTGTGCGTGTGTGTGTGTGTGTGTCTGTATGTGTGTAGCACATAGCTGTTTTCACCCAAATATCGCGAGACGGTGCTTGATTATGTGGAGAGCGTAGACCGCCACAGTCCTGTCGTGCTCACCCGGTCTCATCACCCGGGCTGACGGACAGACAGAGAGAGCTGGTCGGACACGCGACAAAGGGCTGACCGACCGGCACCATGGAGCTCATCTGCCGGGTAAGACAAAAACCAGGGTTCCCGTCATTTGTTCGTGTTTTTTTTACCTCAGACAGACAGATTCATGTTCAGACTGGCTTAATTGTGACCGTGATGCTCCCGGTATGTGAAGGGCATAAAGGGAACAGAACCGGCTTTCTTGCACCTCAAAGGGAGCACGATGAGGGAGCTCGTGGGAGAGAGAGAGAGCAGAGGAGAGACCGGAGGAAAACATGTCCAGTCGTCCTGTCTGCTGCTGCTGCGTGCGGAGAAAAGGGAAAGTGTCCGTTTACATGAGAGGGGGACAGTGTCCGCACCGGCCGGTGAAAGGGCACATTGTAACCCGTGTACCGTATACATGAAGGTTGTTTTCTGACCGAGGACTGATAGGAGGTGATGGCGAGTAGAAACAAATATGAACTGAAATAAAACAGCCTGAACCTCCTGTCATAAAGAGAGAGATTATTTTTTTAATACAAAGTAAAAACCAAGCAACCTTATGCTAAAACTTAAAGTGCAGACGTGTCATTGAGCTTCACAGACACTTTCAAAGTTCACATAGGAATTTGTAATGTCCCCCCCCCCCCCCCCCTTCTTTTGCGCGTGTTTGTGCGCACGCACGTGTGTGTGTAAGTACAGCGCGTGCCAAGACACGAGAGCAGTTTATGGATGTTGATCACTCAAAATAGGCCCCTCCAGTCAACTTGGAGTTTGGATTTGAAACCGAATGGAAAGACACACCACAGAAAAAAAAATATAATTTTCTAAAGACTTCTGAGCCGTAGGATTCTCTGTTGTGCTCTTCCACCGTCTGGATTTGTATTTCTCTGGCTTAGGAGCGTCCATGTTTCCACTGTTTTCCTCCAGCAGCAGATGTTTTTATGGGACAGACAATAAGCTCTCTGGACTGAAGCGGCCTCCACCCCCACGGCCCCGTTTGTTCACGTCTCTGTGACAGCTGAGTGCCTGGGGAGGAGCCTGAGGTTCCCACGGCCCCTCGGCAAAACCATTTATAGCACATACTTCAGAAAATGTCCCGTTTAGGACTTGGGACTTTCAAATGGAAACAGAATGATGGATAATGTCAAGCGCAAATTTGATTAATTCATTTCTTATTTGTTTGGCTACAGGAAGAGGTATTGAGATCTTTTCAGTAAATAATATCCCATCACAATGTACAGTTAGTCCTCAATATTATTGAAATGTAGCAGTAAAAACATTTTTATTGTTATTATAAAGTTAAAGTCCTTTTACATGAGTCGAGTCTTTTAAGATACTCTATTTTGTTTGTCAGTTGTACTTTAAATATGTAAAACTGAATAATTTAATAGACTTTGCTTTGGATTTGAAAAATAATGGAACAATAACTGAATACGGTCGTATGATGGAATCCCACCATCATACAGCCCATTGAGCTGTTGCCCAGACCTACATGGTTACAGTAAACCTCAATACTTATTCATTATTCATTATTCATTTAGCATTCAGCACCTTTCACATAATATATGAGGGCTGTGTTTCACTCAACATCAGCCAACCTTTATCGTTGTTTATGCTTGTTTGTTTCTGGTTTGTAAAAATGTCACCACAGGCTCTTACGTACTCTTGTAAGCGTTCCGCACCGCCTCTTTCAAATTATAAGCCTCAGATGACTCGATGCCTGAACGGTTGTTTTGTAAAATTCACCCGACTGTGTTCGACATGTCCGAGGCAGTCACCTGGAGAGCGTATATATTTACAGGGTATGATGTTGGTATTTCATTTCAGTTTAGTGCAGTGCAATTTGTTCCATTTTGATTGTTATTGGTTTAACCGAACCACTGAACCAAAGTGAATTAAGGATGCTGCTTGGTGTTGCCTTGGTAACCAGGCAGCTGATACAATGTTGCATTGTGCATCATCTTCTGTGTGTACACACACACACAGAACATGGAACGGTGGGGTTCTAGAACATAAAGATTGTTGGCTCTACGTTGTAATAGGACATTCTTTATTGAAGAGCTTTTAACTGTAAGTCATTTATTTATTTATTGTTCATAAATTATGTACTATTGCTTTATAAATCAGCTACATGTCTCTGAGGAGAACAGGTTTGGCAGTGTTTATCCTCACACACTATGCCTATTTTAAAGTGTTTGTATAATTCCTTACAAACACTTTATAAGGTAACTACATCTTTTCTGTTCCACAAAGCAGAAGAAAAACATTTGGCCATGCTGCCTTCAGCCATTACTCTCCGAGAGGGGTTGAGAGGAGCTGAAAATATTGATATTCTTAAATGTTAACTCAGAGTAGTAGAAGTAGAAGGTAGCATAGTACCAATACAGTACTTGAGTAGATGTACTTAGTTATGTTCCACCATTGTCAGTGAACCCCCAGTATGCGTTTTGTCAGTTAGAGCTACTGAGGAATAGATCTGATATCACACAGCTTCTGTCTATAATATCCAGTTCTTGTATTTCATAATCAGTGTATAGTTGCCTCCATGAATTCCACCGTAAAAAAAGAACACAAGTCTGAGTTACATTTCCTGTTTCTTTCAGTTGCACATGGCAAGCAGGAAGTGTGTCCTTCCGCAGTAGATGGCCACCATGGAGCTGAGATAACCTCGTCCACGTTTCCCCACCAATCACGGCTCTGGATCGGGTATAACCATGGGAACATGGCGTGGTCTACGAGTGGCGTTCATCCTGGGGTCTTTGTTTATGATCCTGCTGATCATCGTCTACTGGGACGACGTCGGAGGCTTCAACCTCTACCCGCTGCAGGAGCCCAAACACAAGTCGCCTCACCTTCAGACGACTGCTGGGCCCTCACACTCTACGTACACCAGCAGAGCCCAGACCAGTTCTTCCTCCGCCGTCCCCACTACTGCTCCGAGTACAACACTGGTGCTTGAGGAGACAGGGGGAGCGGCTGAGGCGCACACAGAGGAGGAGGAGGAGGGGAAGGAAAAACAACTACAGAGGAAGGAGGAAACAAGGGAGGAGGAGGAGGAGGAGGAGAAGGAGAGAAGTCGTAATGCTGAGGAAGATAGGGAACAGGAGGCGAGGAAGCAGAGGATCGTGGATGTGTGTTCAGGGAAGGACGCTGTTGAATTCCCCGGAAGGACTCGGGCATTTGAGCAGATCCCAAACAGGGAGCTGGATCACCTGATAGTGGATGACACCCACCAGATTATCTACTGCTACGTCCCCAAGGTACAGCTGCCTTTTGTGTGTGTGTGTGTGTGTGTGCGTGTGTGTGTGTGTGTGTGTGTGTGGGGGGGGGGGGGGGGGGTTAGTTCACTTTGTGTGGATCTAAGTGTGAGAAAAATAGCAAGAAAGACAAAAAAACATCTTAAAATCACAGTTCTTCATTTCTCTAGCATTTGTCAACATTCACAAACACACGTTCGTGTGCCCTCTTGTCTTTTTTGAACACCTCGTCTTTCCTTTTTCTTTCCCTCCATCGTTGTTCTCCGTTCAGGTGGCGTGCACCAACTGGAAGCGAGTGATGGTGGTCCTGTCTCAGTCTCTGATCTCGCCCTCCTCAGGAAAACCTTACACTGACCCAGAGGCTGTACCTCCTGACCTCGTACACAACTCCTCTCTCCACCTCACTTTTGCCAAGTATGACACACACACACACTCCCTGATAATGCTACATTGTGGACGACAGATCTGTGTTGAAATCGGCAGGAGAAGAGCTAGTTTGGGTTAGCTGTTAGCAGCCCGTGGGGCAGCAAAGTCCTGTTAGGCTAAACAACGCAGCGAGCAGCTAACATTATCTGAGGTTGCATTGAGTTACATTACGCTGCGTTCAAGCTCTATTCATTAAAAAGTATATTGGGTGCTATCATGCGCTATCACAATTTTATCACAACGTTATAATGATATTAACTTGTACAATTTAGTTTTTGGTGAAAAACTGGAATAAATACAATTGTTTGAAGAAGATTTTCACAGCATTATAAAATAGGGATTTATGACCTGTTTAACTTCCTAACACTAGCTCTAAGCAAGAAACAAGCTATATCTCACAAGGAACATGTCTTCACAACAAAATATTGATTCTTTTTGAAGGAAAAAGTGCTGAATTTAAAAAGAAAAAGAAGACACGTAGCCTACACAAACCAAATCCCTGGGCTGAGAAACCAAGCCCCCACTATCATTTCTTTAACAACTCAGTAAAAATCCTCTCCAACAGTTCAACATGGAAAACAGAGAAACTAAGAAATGTATCTAAACAAGACTGGAATGCAAAACAAACCACACTCCCAAAATAATCTACCAATTAATCAGGGTGTCTATCCAGAACTTAAGAAACTTAAGCAGACTCAGTTTGTAAGTCGCTGTACGATTTTTCTCTTTGGTAACTCTGTCCTTTTTTTAGACAGCTCTACGGAAACACTTAGCTATTCAGTTTTACCGTTTGAGGAACTACATGTGAGCTGAAGGAGTTATTTACTGAGTTGACTCTTGGAAGAGGGGAATGGAAAAGACGGGCGGGGGGTTGATGCTGCAGCACAGACAGACCTTTCTCTGCCTCTCAGGAGCTGTCTGTGTTTGGATATATATCTGAGCATGTGTTTTTTCTATCTGCACTGACATACAAGACACCTTTTTGTCCCCTGAAGGACTGATCAGGCTTTGTTTTCAAGTCACTTACAAATGTTTTTTAGTATTGCATGGGACTAAACAGCTAACCCTCAAAAAGCGTTACAATCAGGACAAAACTAAAGATCTGCTCTCATGGTGTTGTGTGCTGTTTGTGTCTCTTGCCAGGTTTTGGCGCCATTATGGTTCTCTGTCCCGCCACCTGATGGCACTCAAGCTCCAGCACTACACCAAGTTTCTGTTCGTACGAGACCCTTTTGTGCGTCTTATCTCGGCCTTCAGGAACAAGTTTGGAAGGTGTGTGTCAGATAGTGGATGTTTAGACAGAGCGGGCTGTGTAGTGTACGTGTTTGATTTAAGGGTGAGGAATGGGCTACACTTTTGATTCAACTGCAGTCCTATCATTCTTGAACTGGGTGTATTTGTGTTTGTTTTTAAGGCCCAACGAGGACTTCTACAAGCAGTTTGGCTCTGTCATGCTGCGTCGTTATGCTAACGTGTCAGGCGGTTTGCCAGAGACAGCAGCGGAGGCGTTTGCAGCGGGAATCAAGCCGACATTCCAGCAGTTTATCACATACCTGCTGGATGCAGAGACCGAGAGGGAGAGTATCTTCAACGAACACTGGCGGCAGGTACTTGTCTCACACAGCAGTGAAAGGCTCCACTTGATACAGTTTGACATTATTTCTCAGATGATTGGATGCCGTGAGGTTATTCTACATACTTACCCCTCCTGTTGTTCATATTCAACTTCTACATCATTTTTTAAAGGCAGGGTTAATAATCTTCAAAAACACGTTTTATATTTTTGTTGAAATTCTCATTACATCCTGACAGCAATGAAAGAATCATACAAAAATCCGGTATCTGTGGCCGTCGGAGGATTTTAATAAGCCGGTCCAATCATTAAATTTGGCACTAATTAAATGATCGTTCATTATGATAATTTTGGGGGAGTGGCTTTGGAGGTTGACCTGAAGGGACGGGATGTCAGTGTTGCTGACTTGGCGATTTTCTTGCTAGGTTTAGCAACTATTGGAGCTAGCGCTGCTAACTACCTTCATTGGAAAAGAGTTGGCAACACTGGGCTGGGTTTTTCTGTTGGATTGTTTTTTAAATATAGCATACTCTTGCCAGTTTCTCAAGATTACCAACCCTAGCTTTAAAAGACCATACCAGTATAACATGGACTTCTTGCCCTTACCTATCGTCTCTGCCATTCGCACTTTGTGTCAGGTATTACAAACAGACGCACAAACGGACGCAGTTATAAAATTGTACGCCTGCTTTTTGTGTGTTTCAGGTGTACCGTCTGTGCCATCCATGCCAGGTGAAGTATGACTTCATTGGGCGACTAGAAACCCTGGAAACAGACGCGGAGCACCTGCTGAAGCTTCTGGAGGTGGATCAGCTGCTACGCTTCCCTTCAGGGGCTCGAAACCGCACTGCAGCCAGCTGGGAAAGAGACTGGTTTGCACAGATTCCCATAACAATGAGGAGAGAACTGTACAAGCTGTATCAACCAGACTTTGAGATGTTTGGCTATCCCAAACCTGACAGCACACTCCACCAGTAGACCACGCCGAGCCAAAGGCCTGGGCGCTGCACTGTGTGTAGAGCCCACACCTCAACTGCCTGCGCCGAGCCAGCAAATGCCTTTTAAGACCAGTCTATGATGCTGTTTGTTTCATTCGCTTTGTGCGTACCTCAAATGACAGAAGTGCCTGCCAGTATTATTGCATTTTCGGCATCATTTCATATCTGAAGCACACCTGCTTTCAAGCTGCATTATCCTAGTCTGTTTTCCCCATGTAAAGGCACTTTGAATAGTATTTTGTGAGTAGTATTTCGGTAAGTCATTGGGAAAGGACTGAGGCTAACTGTTGACTGACATCTCTGTGAAGGGAAATGTGTTGCAGAGAAATAAAGTGTTTTTGTATATGTGACTTTATTTTTGACTGTGTATGTGGCAGAAATATTTAAGTGGCAATACCACAATAGTGGTATCGTAAGTAAGGTCTGTTTAATAGTCCAGGGAGTAACACGCAACAGTTGTATGTCTTCTGTAGCTGTGGAGGACCGTTATCAATTGTAGGCTTTAAAAAGACTTCTTAACTTTAAGTAAAGGTTAAACCAACTGTTGGCATATAGTTTGAAAGATGTGGGTGTTTACCAGGCATTGAGGGTCTAATAAAAAGATGCTACTGCTACATTATGGGTATAACGATCCAGCATTTTTGGAGCTTGACCCATAGTAGAGGCAAGATATCAGGATATCCTCTCCTGCTTTGATTTTTACCATTCAAAATTCAATCTGTCGGTGAGTCTTCCAAATGTGTGAAAGTATTGGAGTGCATCCTAAAGTATAAGTAGGCTACAGTAGTATTTTCACCAAAAAGTACTAAAAAAGTAAAAGTACTTAATATGCAGAATGACCCCTTACAGAGTGTAACATTATTATAAAAGACACTATGAAAGTAACTAAAGCTCTCCGACAAATGTAATAAATGGAAAAAGTACAGAATTCGCCTCTAAATTGTAGTGGAGTATGAGTATCCATACAAGGAAAGGGTTGCACTCAGAAATATACAGTAGAAGTGTAAAGTTCCATAAAATGGAAATACTCAGGCAAAGAACAAGTACCTAAAATGTATACTTAAGCACAGTACTTGGCTGCATTACACCAGTGCTGTAGGGAGTGTATAGACAAACAATCACGCCCTCCACTACTTTCTATTGCACAAAAAGCCGCTGTTGTTGCGTTCACAACTGTCCTGCTGTCTGTTTCCACGTGTTCCAGCCTTTTCTACAGCCCCTCCCCTTCTGCTCCAAGCCTCTCCTCCCATTGGCCGAGCCTCCTGCCACTCAGCGAGGGGGGCGGTGTCGGACCCCGCCCTCCTCGTTGCTTGACAGTTCTGTCCCGACGTCACCCGGTTCCGTCCCAACACGGAAATAAAGTATGTCCAACGGCTGCGTTGCTGTTATTATGGTTTTAAAGTGGCACTGCTAAGCGTAGCTTTCACCGTGTTTAAGGACTACGCGCGCGGCTTGTTTGCGATGTTCAACGGTTGGTGCGGACTAACTTTGTGACAGATGGACGCTCGCGCTGGAAATGGAGAGAGAGTTCGACCTCTGTTGTTAGTTCAATAGAGCTCCGTTTGTTCAGAGCCATGAAACAAAGAGTGTTGGGGGTCATGGGGGCTCTGGGACGCCTGCTGCTGTCTCTCCTCCTGCTGTCCTGGGACGGCAAGCTGTTTCAGGTATAAAGTGTGTCACGTTAAACTGTGCGTGGGGTGTTCCTGTTGTTGTTGTTGTTAATACTGATTGGGTCTTGCTATTTATGCGTAGCACGGACCGCAACTGGCATCCCACTGCGCTTCTGTGTCTATTTCAGGCTCGAGTAAAGTTGCCGTGATATGATGATAGGACGTTGAGTGCAAGTTGCCTGAAGAAAGTTAATACTGCCTCTGTGTGTGTGTTTGCGCGTGCGTGCATGCATTGAGCGTCTTTTTTGCTCGTCTTCTTGACTCAAGAGTTTGCAATGGTGTGCTCGTACCACACACAGTGTTGCCATTTGCCACCCGTTGGTGGGTAAATATGGGAGTGGTGAACACACACACGTTCTCAGCATTGAGTATAAGTGTATACGTGTTGGGAGGAGGGGGGGGGGGTGGTAGGTAAGGATAAGGATAAGGATATCCTGCTATATGAGGAACACGGTATAATTATGAGAGCAGAGCTGGTCTGTCGACCCACTCACACATCCACATCCACAGAGTCCACACACAAGCTGTAGTCCAGCTGTGCTGAAATCACAGATACATGACACTACACCTGGCTTAAAGTCTTTCTTTCTCTCTCTCTCCCCCTCTCCTCCTGGCGGCCCATCAGGTTGGAGGGGTCAGATCTGTCACCCTCCCAGAATCCCTCCTGTTCGTCTCCACAATGGACGGTAGTCTGCATGCTGTCTCCAAACAGTCAGGAGACATCAAGTGGACCCTCAGAGAAGGTTCATTACACATAGACGTCAACACTGTTTCATGAATTTCTAATTCTATTCTAACATATTTCTCATTAAATCTTTCTTTGATTTCTTTCAGACCCTATTATTCAAGTACCTGTCTACCTCACAGAGTGAGTAACACACAAATACATGCAAGTACTCATACAAATAAAGGACTGAATGTTGTTTTGTGAACAACAAAGTATTGAATGCTGTCATGTAACAAAAGTAGGCAGATGTGTAGTCTTGTGTACTTATTCTTGGATTAGTTAGTTCCTTTACATTATTTTATTCATGCTTGGACAGCTGCATTTTTTTGGGATTTTTTTTTTTTTTTTGACTCAAACTAAAGTATTTGAAAGGTACTGGATAAAGTATTGGTGCTGAAAGAGGTAAAAGGAATTTAAATATATTTCAAATAATCACTGGACTGCTGTGTGAATATTCTTGTTTTGTAGGCCGGGTTTTCTCCCAGACCCCAATGATGGCAGTTTGTATGTCCTGGGCGGCAAACACAAGGAAGGCCTGATGGTAAACAATGCAGTGTGTGTGTGTGTTTGTGTGTGTGTTTGTGTGTGTCGGTTTCACCGTATGACCCCCCCCCCATTGTTTGGATGTACCCACAGAAACTGCCCTTCACCATCCCAGAACTGGTTCAGTCGGCTCCCTGCAGGAGCTCTGATGGTATCCTCTACACAGGTGAGACATTGTGTGTTTGTGAGAGGTGAAAGAAACGAGACATGTGCATATATGACATACTTCAATGCTGTTTGTTAATATTCGTGTGCATGTGTGTGTTTATGTGCACATGAAGGTAAAAAGCAGGATGTGTGGTTTGTGGTGGATCCTGAGACGGGCGAGAAGCAAACCAGTTTAACCACCTCCTCCTCCGAATCCATCTGCCCTAACACTCCCCTGCTCTACATTGGTCGCACAGGTATGTCATGCTCACTAACATGCACACAGTTAAACCATTTATTTATGTCCAAATAAAGAAGAACAATACAAGCACACAAATATTAAAGGAGAATACATTGACAACACGGTAGGCCTACTCAGTTTACAAGGTAGCTGAGACAACACAGTGCTTGGGAAGCTGTTTATCCTCCTTTTTTTTTGGCCGTCCCAAGTTTCTGAATCCCCCCTACGAACAACGTACGAGTGTGTCTTCCAAATATAAGAACTAAGTTAGTTTGGTCCAGTGCTACAGACATGAGGACACAATAAAGTCCACAGTAAAACAATAAAAAAACAATAATCATAACTTGCACAATAAGACCACAACATACTCCTAATAAAACACACTTTGTGGTCGTCTATTTGTCCCTCCCCAAAGTGCAGCGCTCAGTGCAGAATAGACATCTTTCACTCTTGTCGATGAACAGTATTCTCATGCTTGCTGCGTTACTGTTTATTCTCCACAGAATACATGGTCACCATGTTTGACACCAAGACACAGGAGCTGCGGTGGAACGCTACGTACAATGATTACTCTGCTCCACCTTACGATGACAAACAGGACTACAGTACGTCTCACTCGCACACATCCCTGCACACACATTCAGTTACTTAGCCGGATTACTTCAATGTCAATATGAGCTGATAACACAGAACCTGCTTTGTAATAAGCAAACTGAAGTATTTGGTTAGCTGTATGTCTAGAACAGGTTTGAGGAGAATAACAGTAGTATTGTATGGAGTCTCTTCACGTCATTAAATAAAATATATCAGTCAATACTAAGGATTGTTTTATTCTTTAAAGGTCAAGCATCTACTTGACTTTAAAGATCCTCTACACAGGATTCAGAGCATCAATATAGCTGTATGCTAAGTAAACATATAGTGGAGTAATGTCTACCTGAGCAGAGAAAGAAGTCGCTCTCCCTCTGTTTGAGTTGTAATCCGAGTTTCTCTGTTCTTTGTCTGCATATCCGGGCTGGCCGTCCTAACCAACGGCATCGCGGAGAAAGCGTAGCACCCGACCTCCGGTTTCCCCCCCTCAGGGTTAACATATAGTTTGCTTTGTCAGCACTGTTGCCGTCGTTTGCACTGTTTGCGCTTTTAGCTGTGAGCTGTCGGCTCAGCTTTCGCCATGTTGAGAGCCTCGGGGCGGTAATCCCTCTGCTCTCAACATCGCATTTAGTACCTTTTAGATGTCCACCCATCTGACACCGTCAAAGGATTTTAGTCCAATAAAGTTTGACGTTCATAGCTTGTTACAGATCTGTCTCCAGGAACTCTTCAAAGGATTTCTCAACATTGTGAAATAGAGCATTTTGAATCTTATTCCTATTTGCTCAATAACTACTGCACTTATTTGAATTAACCAAAAATCTGGAACATGCATTTCATAATTGTCTGTCAGACTGTATTTTGACACATATTTTGTTTGAGATATAGATTTAAAATGTGTAAATATGCATGCGAGTGCTTTCTAGCTTGATATTTCTATTTAAAACAACCAGACTTTGTTCATTTGAAACCTGCGAGAATGTGTGAAATCTCTTGAAGCAACTCAAAGATGTGACATTCCAACTTGTCCAAAACTGACCTGTGCTGCCTGTTGCTCTTCCAGAGATGGCCCATCTTGTGTCGAGTGGTGATGGTCTCGTTGTGACCGTTGACAGAGAGACAGGTAGGGGGAGGTGTGTGGTTTTTACTATGTGAAGATCTGGTCACCTTTTTATTAGTGCTTCTTTGCTTCCACCTCTTCTTCCTCGTAAGACTTTGAGTGTTGTGTGTGTGTGTGTGTGTGTGTGATTTTTTTGTCTTCCAGGTGACGTCTTGTGGAGTCAGAACTATGGGTCGCCCGTCGTAGGGGTCTACCTGTACTCTGGCGACTCACTGAGACACGCCCCTCACCTGTCGCTGGCCATGGAAACGCTGCGCTTCCTCACCTTCTCCTCTGCCAACAAACAGGAGGACGCACACTCGACATTGAAGTGGAGCTATCAGTTTGTGAAAGAGCAAGCCAGCGCACAAGCACAACTCGTGTAAGAGAAATTGTGAATACATGCATTCAAAAAAAAAACATAATTTATCAGAGCGGTAACTAGAAGGCTCTCGGCCAACACTTGCTCCGACAACCTTACTTTAATTTGAAGTTAAGTTAAGTGAGGTGTCTTGACATACACATTTAACGGACAAGAGACCAAGAACTGCTGACTCCGTTGTTTTCTCTATTCAGGCTGCATTAGATGTCACGCTCACTCATCCACTTACTGCAGACTAAAAGAATAAGCTGTGGTAAAAACTTTGTTAAACTGTTGGCTGGAACTAAGTTTGAGGTGTCTGGTAATATGTTTTAAGGGACAAAGCCAGACAATCAGAAACTAGAAAGTATTTCCTGTGGCAATAGTTTAATAAATAAACTAGTCTGTTTCATCATCTGTTCAATTCATTATTAATGTGGCAATCCCAAGATCCAATCAGTTATTTCTTGTCCTGAGACCAATCAGTTCATTCCATTTGATTCAAATACGTTTTATACATTTTTGAGGAAATAATAAATCAACAGTTGGCTGAGAGAATAACCTGACTTTGTCTCCTCATTAAGACCCACTCTCTATGTAGGGAAATTGGACTCCCACCTCTACGCCTTCACTTCCCTCGTCCACCATGGAGTCTCGTTAGTGGTGAGTTTAGACGTGTAATCTTTTTGTGTGTTGGACGCACCTGATCTGATACATGTGACCGATTTGTGCTTCTTGTTGCCGTGACAGCCTCGGGGACTGACCTTGGCTCGAATCGAGGGTCCGTTGACGACCGGAGTGACGCTCAGTGAGCGAGGGGAGTGTGAGATCACACCGTTCACTGATGTGCGCTATCCAGCAGGAAGCACAAACAGCCGGAAAAACCACTGGCTGCTAATAGGTAATCACACACACACACACGCACACACACACACACACACAAACACACACACACACACACACACACACACACACACACACACACACACACACACACACACACACACTGGATGTCATCCAATAGCAATGACAACTTCATGCCAGCTGGATGGCTGTTCTAACTAAACAATTCTATGTAATTCACAACTAAGTTTCCTGGTTCCTTACAGCCATAACAAACTATGAATATGTGTATTCTGTAAAGATTGTTTCCAAACCACAGAGTCATTATCATGGTTCTGTGTTTTCTTGTAAAACATTTTCTTGTAAAACACATATTTATAATATATATATAATAAGAAAAAGCTTAATTTTATTTATTTTTTAGAAAATCTGTGTTTACTAAGGCCAAAGGGCAGTGGACTGATGATATATGGACACAACCTTAATTTTTTTTAGGATGATAAAAACTGAATAAGTTACAGAGTTATGTTGTATATAGTTATTCTAAAAAGCTAGGAAATCTGTGTGCTCAGTTCTGGTATTTTAACTTTGACTGTTGAAACTGGACGGTGACTTAATCCAGCGACAGAAAAGCGGATCATTCCGATGTTTTGTCTAAAATATATAAAAATGGTTCCATTTTGTTTAGTAAGATAAAACTAGGTATTGATTTTGTAAATATGGATGATACACAAAGCACAACAAACATACATGAATGAATGAAGGAATAAGGACTTTAAGCAAAAAGCAAATAAGAAACCAAACAAATAAATGAGGTAATGGGATGATCAGTAAAACGGGGCAAATGAAATATTACACACGGTACATACAATAATACCTCATTGGCTCAATAAACACACTGTTTTCTAGTAGGTCCTCTGTTTAAGATGTAGGGGTTTAACAATACAGACAAAGAGGCCAGCAGTTAGATAGTTTTCCGAAAGCCCATATCATATATTGGCCTTTTTACTTGTTGCCAACAGTGTCTTTAGGAGGTAGGTATCATCTGCAGGTATCATCAGGGAGAAGTCCAGGGTGTTTGAGGTGGTTGTTGCTACTTCCTTCCGGAATGTCTGAATATAGGGGACAAAACCAGAAAACATGAGCATGATCAAGCATGGTTTATCCACATTCCCTCCAGCAGCATAGCTGAGTGTCACTTTGTTTCGACTTGTGTTTGGGAGAGATATAAAAACAAATCAAGTTTTACCAACAGATGTCACTCCAGGCCTGTGACTTGGTGGAGGACGACTGTGTTTCCCGGGCATTCAGCAACAAATCTTCAGTTATTTCAATGTCAAGTATTGAGATGAAACGAGCGAATATCACAATCATTTTAAGTGTCCTCACTTTGTGTTCAGCATGAAAGCAGTAACTCTGGCTAAAGAAGAAAGGTCACAAAATCCCCTAAACTAAAATATCTCTCTTTGATTTACTGACGAGAGAAAAGAAAGTGACCAGAAACACAGTCACTCAAGCGGCTCTGAATATCTCCTGAATGTGTTTAGGTCATCACGAGCTCCCTCCAGTGGCTCACACCACCATGCTGAGGGATTTCCCAGTCAGCCTGCAGCGTTCTGGTGAGGCAGTCATCCCCCCTCGACCTTCTGCCTCGTCTCCCTCGCCTGCCTCCTACGACCATCAGCGCTACGTGAGTCACGGCTGCAGTCTACAGCTGAGAGTCACAGCAATGATATCAGACAGTAACCCTCTTCCCTCATGTTGTCACTGTCTACCACAGCAGCTGTGTCAGAGACCGAAGAAATAATGGGATAAACTACTAAATCCACTTTCATTGTGAACTGCTTTACAGACAACACTGAGGACGAACACGGATAAAAACAAGTCATTAAACCTCATTATATTTCCGTTGTTTCTCATCCCGCTTGTCTTATTGTGTCCTTCAGTTCCAGACTGGTAGCCGCAGCGCCACTAATGTTGACAGAGGAGGGGGTGATGGGAGGTCGACAGGACAGGCCCAGAGGCCGGACGCTGTGCTGCCCGTCTATATGACTCAGGACCGTCTGACTCTGGCTGTTCTGACGCTGCTGCTGGGAGGATGGCTGGCCTTCGCGCTCACGTACCCCGTTGTGAGTTTGTGTCTTATGTCTGTCTGGTGTTTAGACGCATGTGTTTTTAACGTTTAAAAAAGGGGCTCTGATGTCTTCAGAGGACAGAAATGTCACGTCAAAAAACTGCCCTAGAATTATTTATAGATAATTTTTTCCACTTTCACTGAGATAAATCTTTTTAAACCAACGTCAGTCCTGATCATAACTACCAAAATATACTAAAATAAGGATCTGTACGGGCTACACAGTTAATTATAGGAGCTGAGGCTCAACTTCCAAAATTAAAAACACACACCTTTGCAAAATGTTTGCCATGTGCATTCACACATCCAAATTAAAAAGCTAAAAATGTCCCTAGTGATGCTTGTGTGTTTAAGATGCAGTTTTATTCTCAACGATATGAACAAAAGGTGGCAAACTGCACCGGTATCAAACAGCAGTGATGGTACAAGCAGGAGATAGAGGTATCCTGTGGCGTTCTTGTTTTTCTATGAGTGGATTTGTTCATCTCGTGCACACTTACAAGGATGCACATGGATGCGTGTGCACAAATGAGTGATAAATAGACAGTTGTGCAAATGGTTTAACACTATTCCACTGATCAGGTTTGAGTATGTGGTGGAAACCCAACAAAATGTGCAGCAATGCACCAGAAAAGCAGGGAAGAAGAAGAACGATGGCTATTGAACATTGATGTAAACAAGGAAATGCATTTGTTGGGCTTGAAGGATTCAGAAAATGTGTTTTGGTGAGTGTCAATGAACTTAACTGTTGATTGTCTAAAAGAAAACTCCACACTTAACTGGAGCTGCAACCTCTTTTTGGCTGCGTTTTAGTTTTGTCTGTTGAGGCTGCTCTCAGTGAAGTAATCGGAGTAGAAACCATCATGAACTGTGGTTTTCTCACTGTAATAATACGACAAAGCTCTATGTGATGTCTCTTGTGTTATGTACTTGACTTATTATTATCAGAAATAAGGGGAGAAAAAGTAAAACCTGAAATGAAAAATACATTCAACAATACATGTTGTTCTGTTCAAACCAAATCCTGTGCACAGATGCACTATTCTTAGACTATGAAACTCGGCACTCAGTGTCTCATGCCAATATTTGTAAATTCATGCTTTATTTAGCTTATCTAATGGAGCCAAATGTGTTGCTAAAATAATGCTCATGAGGCAACATGTACCCGAATGCCCCGTCTGTCTGTTGTCAGTCTTTTAAGACTTTTCTCTCTCAACCTTTGGGCTGAATGTTATTTGCTGGGTTTTTATTGACAGTGCTGCTCTATATAAGAGTTCTATAATCTTACAAATCTCTCTCAAAGAAGAGCTCCTGTTCAACACGGATCTCTCTAACGGCCTCTTCCAACAGCGTTTAATGTGCTCTGTATCTGTGCGTGTTTCTGCAGCGTGCAGCTCATCAGCTGAAAGCTCAACGGCAGCTGGAGGAGGCTTTTGAGTCTCGTCTCCAGCGCATGCAGACAAACATGCAGACGGTGACCTCGGTCTCTTCAGACGCAACTCTTTCTACTGACACAAACCTCTCCAGTGGTAAGCAACTTGTTCCCCTGTTATGCTTTATTCCCTGTATTTAATGACCTGTGGGTCCAGTTCAATGATGAACATTCTCCTTTGCATTGCACTTGAGAAATTAAGGATTTTTAAAATGAATAGTGTTGAGGCAGCAGGTTTTCTCAAAGCCTAGAAATCTTGAATATGTTATTCACACCTTGGTTGACTTGGGTACAGAAAAAAAAAAGACACAATCATACTGATAATCTTCACTTTTCTGTATCCAGATACTCCGCCTGCCGACCCTCCACCTAGTCCTCACACTCAAAGCAGCAGCACCGATAAAAATGGCACCGCCGGACACAAACCCACAGCAGGTAACGTTTCAACATCAAAATTGTTTTATTTCCTTCTGTCCCGCACCACTAAGATGAAATTAATATCTTGCTGCTTCATTCTTCCTTCCCTACGTCTCTCAGAAGGAAACAGTGAGGAGGTTCAGGTGGGTAAAATCTCCTTCACGCCGTCTGATGTGCTCGGACACGGCACCGCGGGAACCTTTGTCTTCAGGTACAGTATTTATATTTCAACACAGCGCTGTTACGACAGCTAAGTGCAGAACAGGTGTACTTTACTCTTCTGTCAGGCATTTTCCAACATATTACAATATTGATTCCTCACCATTCAGTCAGAATTAGTTTATTACCATTTTATTTGGTTGTCACAGCAGGTTACAAATAGCATTAATGATGACTCATGCACTATTCACTTGTCCCATTAAGTCGTGACAGTGAGTCAGCATGCACAACACCAGGACCCTGAAACTGAAGCAGCTAAATGGATCTCATGGTTTTTTTTTAAACCATTGTAGAAATCAAACTAAATATTTATGGTGTGGAAAATAGTACTAACAAAACATATCCACAGATTTGAGTTAATGGGCTAAACCATAAAAACAACCCACTTCATTTCTTCTATAAACTAAATTGTTCTGATGCACGTACAGTACTGAGCATAAAGTGTCATGGCCGTCTGTTTTGGGGACTTTAGGGGTAATTTCGATGGACGCCACGTAGCGGTGAAGCGAATACTGCCGGAGTGTTTCGAGGTAGCAGAGCGCGAGGTGCAGCTCCTCCGAGAGTCGGACACTCACCCGAACGTCATCCGATACTTCTGCACAGAGAGAGACCGCCTCTTCACGTACATCGCCATCGAGCTGTGCGCTGCCACCCTGCAACAGGTCAGCACTGTAGGGCCTCGTCAGTTGACTTCCTGTTATTGTTATTGTTATTGTTATCAAGTTATCTGTTAAAGGCTCTGAGCAGCCACACAGGTGTTTTTCTCAGGACTGTGTGGGCGTGACTAGACTGTAAGTGATTGACGTCTTCCTGAGTCTCCTGTTAGCTTTGTTGCACCTTTTTATTCTCTTTCGGATCCACAGCAGCGGTTTCTAATTTTTCTGTGTTAAACGTTAAGTAAAAACAAACACTGACAACATACAGACACAAAATAACATATCTAAAGTCAAAAGCAATCACAATATCCATTACCTTGAACAATTCATCAAACAAAACATTATAGCAGGTGGTGTTATTCCTCTTGTATGCCCCCCCCCCCCTCTCCCCCCCCTTATTAGTTTCAGATATTTCTTCTCATTTGTTTAACATAAGTAATGAGTTCCACTGACTGGAGGCTCTTTAAATGAGTTCCTTGGCAAGGAAGTAGAAGATGGCCCATGGGGACATTTGTAGATGATTATGCGTTAGACCTGTCTGTACAAGTCTGGTTTACCACCATGATTGCATTGCTGGCAACTATTAGAATCCATGACAGACTGCGGTGCATCTTTGCCACAGTTTGAAATAGCAGCGAAGAGCCAGCCTTGCGGCTCTATTTCGTGTGAGCAAGTAGTTTTTAATATCTTCTTTTTGCAGCAGAGGACCACGCAATCATACAAGAACCTGTTCGATGGGAACCAATTACAATTACACGTTTATCATTCTTATTGGTCGATGGAGATTTGGGACGTCAATCCCCATCAAAGCATCGCTGCACCTTCAACATGAGCAGAAGTCATAATCAGTCAGAGTGACTAAAAGCAGCTGTGTGGGTGTTCACAGGTTGTAATAACAAAATAAAACGTGTTTGTTGTGTGTCTCTGTTCTCTGCAGTACGTGGAGGATCCGTCTTGCTTTCCTGAGCTGAATCCTATAACTCTGCTGGGACAGACCATGTGTGGCCTCTCACACCTCCACTCACTCAACATAGGTCTGAGATACACACACACATATAGACTATACATGTACACACCTTTCTTTATTTGTTTCTAAATTATTTCCCCCAGAAACCAGTGCTGCTCAACTTTTGACAGCTAAAATGTTTTTCTGCATTTCCCCTCTTCCTCTTTCTTCTTCGCTCTCCATCGTCTCTCTCCCTTTAGTCCATCGTGACCTGAAGCCTAGAAACATCCTCCTCTCTGGTCCCAGTGCGCTGGGTCGGGTCCGAGCTCTCATCTCTGACTTTGGACTCTGTAAGAAGATCCCAGACGGTCGGAGCAGCTTCTCTTTGCGGTCAGGAATACCAGGAACCGAAGGGTGGATAGCTCCTGAAGTACTGCGGGACACTCCCGGCAACAAACCGGTAACACGCACACACACATTACATATGTAATATATATTTCTTTGAACACTCTAAAGGGGTCACAGTTAGAATAAATGAATAGATGATGGAAGTAGCTTGAGGGTCTGTGATCCAGATTTAAAGTCCCATCATTTGAAGTTGTGGTGCCAATTTGAATGAGACATACTTTGGTATTTTATTTTCAAGAGCATAGACACAATGTCATTTAAAAAGAGTGATTGAAACTTTTTTTGTTTTATTTTCTGTCCTAAATTTACATACAAAACCAAAACTGAGCAGTCCCCAAGATTGAGGAACTCTGAGGTAGAGACCAGTTTTTTGTTTGTATTTTTACGGACAAATTGTGTTTGTTTTCTGATCCGGTGTTTCTCCTCTTCTCTGCACAGACGGCAGCGGTGGACGTCTTCTCGGCAGGCTGTGTGTTCTACTTCGTGGTCAGCAGGGGGCAGCACCCCTTTGGTGATTCATTGAGACGGCAGCTCAACATCCTGTCGGGAGAATATTCACTCTCGCATTTTATGGAGGATATACACGGTGAGAGCGGTCTTTGTGCTTTACGTCTTCACTGGCTTCAGTTCATAGCTTGCTCCAGAATTAAAGCTAGTTTGGCCTTGCACCACCATCTTCAGATCACACCTCAACAATCCAACTTCTTTCCAAGTATCCTCAGTGCTCAGGGATTTTCTTGCTACAAATTCCTTAAATAATCATTTTTTTATGGTTTACATGCAATTTTCTGACATTACCGTAATTGCACAATTACAATAATCACAAAAAAATCAGCTCATGTCACAAACACATGAAACCCTGAAAACTTTCTCCCTCAAATCAGATGACGTCATAGCACAGGATCTGATTGAGCAGATGATCAGTGCCGAGGCCGAGTCGCGGCCCTCCACCGCCTGTGTGCTCAAACATCCGTTCTTCTGGGGCCCCGAGAAGCAGCTGCTCTTTTTCCAGGTGTGTTAAATCTGTTGGCCATGGAGACACAAATCAAGCTGTGCCAGCTGTCTCTCTTGATTAGTAAACTTTGTTTGAGATGGGCAAGTTAAAGTAGCATCAACATGCATGTATGCCCAGATTCACTGTGTTTAGTGCTTATTTACAACACCTGTCCACAGGAGGCTACTACTAGTAACGAGACTACTTGTCATTACTTCCTGGTTTAAAAAATTCCTATTTTTTCTGATAAGCACAGAGCAAAATATGTGCAAGCGGGGTCTGAGTGTGTTTGTGTGCGTTGGTACGTAGGACGTGAGTGACCGAATAGAGAAGGAACCAGCAGACAGTGCGATCGTGGTCAAACTGGAGACTGCAGGGAGAGCAGTGGTTCGAACCAACTGGAGGATGCATATCTCTGTGCCGCTGCAGACAGGTACACGCATTGCATCACATTACTACACTGTTTGAACCTGTGTGCGGGATGACAAAGCCCATCAAATGGTCTGTAATCTCCCTGTGTGCGTTGCAGACTTGAGGCGGTTCAGGACATATAAAGGGAACTCGGTCAGAGATCTGCTGAGAGCCATGAGGAATAAGGTCAGCATGCTTACTGGAACTCTTCTATTTATTTGACACAAGTAGTCAGGCTTTGACACTGTGTATGTTGACGCGTTACAGAAGCATCACTACCACGAGTTGCCACCGGAGGTGCAGGAGACTCTCGGCGAGCTGCCCGACGGCTTCGTCAGCTACTTCACCTCACGCTTTCCACGGTTACTGATGCACACACACGCTGCTCTGCACATCTGCTCCCATGAGAGACTGTTTCACCCCTACTTTCTACCCCCCCACGCCAAATAGCAATAACACGACCCTGCACATTATACCCTGTACACACACTGATGTACAGAAAGTGCCCCTTTATTGCTTTTGTAAAGCCCGCACTGTTTTTTTGGTACAGTGCTGTGAAAAAGTTTTTATATGGCTTGAGTTGTTTTATAGATTCCTTTTATTTTTCTGCAGCTGTTGATCAGGAAACGGTTTTAAGATTAAATTAGAAAGTCCACTCCTCCACTAAAGCTGCATATTTTATTTATATTAATAATAAACAATGTTTTTGAACTACATCTTGACTTGTAACTCCATCAGAATTTTTGTATTCAATTAAATGCAATAGTTCATCAATGTGTTTCCTCTAAACAACTACTGGAGAGAAACGATTCTTAGTTTCAGGTGATTATACACGAATGATAACATAGTTATGACTATTATATTCCATTTCTGCTAATAGATCTCCCGAAATGCGACACACTGATCCTTTTTAAGGTTTGTTTTTTTATTTTCCGGCTAATTAATAGAAAGACAGAGTGGAAAACAAAAGGAGAGAGAGGGGTATGACATGCAACAATTTCATTTTTAAAAGTTTGTCTAAAACTTAGATCATGTTATTTAATATTACATTAAACTAATAGGAAAATGTAATTTATTTTATGATGATATTAATTTGAAATAAATGAAGAAAAAAAACCCGTCATAACAGATTTTCAGGCGTCAAATGCCCTCTGGTTTGGTTCACGCGAGCATATTGTGGAAGGTGATGTTCACCTATTAATAGCTCTGGAGTCCAGATTAAACAGCTCCACAAACCATATGCGAGGGGCACAAACTTTGTCACAGCACTGTAGGTCACACAGACACAGGACTACAGGTTTTTATAAGAGATAAAGCTTGTGTTGCTGTTACAAGGCTCCATGTCGTAGAATAAATCTCTGCTATCCTTTGTACCAGTTAAACAGTTACGTTGCTGCAGTGCTTCTCTCAGCTCCTCTGTAGGAAGTGCCAAAGACTCCACAATATTTGCTTTGCCGTTTGTTTTTATGTATTTGATATGTGTGTCCGAATGTAGCTACACTGACTGAAGAATGTACTGCGGCCTCGTTTCTCACTAAAAAGCAGTACATGAAGCGCCAATAGTCAAATATCATTGGCTCTGTTAAAACCTGGGCGAGTTCTGGGTAAATCAGATTGATCACGAATGTGTGCAGGACGATAATACAACAATGGCAACTACTTCATTTGCCAATTTCATTTAAATGAATATTTTCAACAGAAATGCAATGTATTTCACCACTCCTGAATGTTGGCATTGCTTGAGCTTTTGAGCCTCTTTTCAAATGGCACTAAATGCTCTCAGAGATATGTGAAGTATCTCCCTGTAACCACTGGATGAAGGCTTTTTTCATTGGTCTGCAGTAGAATGAATGATGAAGAATCCAAACTTTTGTACTTTTTTGTGAATGAGTGAATTGAACTGATGCTTTGGGTGTGCCAGAGAATTAATAAATCAAGTGTTGTTAGTTTGTAAATTAAAAAAAAACTGGAAGAGAAGTTTTGTTCTTGGTCTTTACTCTTCTTAGTTTTAAGACCAATGGGTTCATGTTACTTGAAAGAAGAAAGTGACAAACATTTTATTGACTTTATTGTTGGACAAATGTAGAGTATGAGACAATGGGTAAGACTTCACAGTACAACTTAAAATGCTTACTTGGGGGGGGGTGGGGTCCTGCAGAACATGAACACACAACTTTAGCCCAGTTTTGATGGTCTCACATGAGAGATTTGTGCTTTTGTTTGAGCTCTTTCTGGTGTGAAGGACGGCTGGAGAAATATGATGTATGATAATCAGGATTTAGAAAAATGTGAATCACATATAATGACAGTTGTGTGTTTGTTTTTTTTAAACACATTAGCTGAATCTTTTTAGTGTTAAATATTGATAATAACTAATCACCCCCCCCCCCCCCCCAAACTTTCACTTTGATTGTTGTTTATTATGAATATTTGATATTAAACAGAAATACTTTTGATTAATATGAACATTTGCCCCTCTAAGAGACCTTTTTATATTTTTTATATTTAATCAGGTGAGTCATTAAGAACAAATTATTATTTACAATAGCGACCTGGCTTTTAAAATGTACAATGTTAATATGTTAATGTACAATACAAATATTTATGACATCAAATTACCATAAATATATGAAATCACAATACAAACAATTAAACTGGAGAGTTTGTCAGGACATGATAACTGCATGTTGGTGAACAAATACTGTGAGTATTGTCTGTATCCAGTTCTACATTGTTCAGTTTGACCTTTTTCCTCTCGTTAGATAAAGTGTCTCCACTTTCTCTTCTCACCCTGGAGGTTTACTTTAGACATGGCCCTTAGTTTTAGCCGACTGTGCACTCGAAGGTTAACACTTCTTACCTCATCCGTTAGCTTCAGCTGACAAAGATGCATGAAATACTGCACTCGGAACAGAACGTTCAGGTCTCTTGGGCCGTGTTACAGTAGAGTGGCTACAGGATTGACTAGATTTGATTAAACTCATATTTCACAATGATCAACGGTAACCAGGAGATAAATGAAGGTCTTAATCGCGAAGATGTGTAGTATAGTTGTCTCACCTTTGCAGCTGGTTATTTTCATCAGGTGGAGAGAAAAACCTCATGCTGTTAGTGTTGAACTATAAGAATAATGGTGTTTGCATGTAATTGAAAGTAAATGATGCATTAGTAATGATGCACTCTGAGACCTTAATTATGCTACGTGAGACTTGACATTTTAAATCTGATCTTTTTTCTTCTCTACACTGTAAAACAACCGCTTGAACACAACCTGAGTGTACTTTCCCTCCTGCCAGCCAGATGTCAAAGACTCTTTAACAGCCGGTTTTATATATACATTCATTTAAAACCCACTAATTCATGACATAGACCGTATTGAACAATAGCGGCCTGATGACAAGGATCATGCTGTTCAGTTTTATCAGAAAAGAGTCTGACAGGTCACACATTCTCTGACGGGAACACAGAGGAAAGTATGTCAAGTTTAGCTTTGAATGGGTCAGACGCATGTGATCTGTGAGTGCAGCCATAATGTATGATTGAGTCACTCACAAACTAAATTGTTCAATCTGCATAAGCATATTTATCCAGAAAACATGTCAAGGAATTGATTTTTTTGTCGCCAGAAATCCCAAATATTAGATTGGTTATTTTATTTCAATGTCTTTATATTTTATGCTCTCCTCATGCATTTGCTATTTAATTGTAGTTTATCCCAAGTCGTTCCTCTGTTTGGTAACTGTTAACTATAAAATCATTTAATTTTTTTTGTAAATGAAATGTTTCAAACTATTACTTTAATACTCAAGTATCTTTGAGTTTTTTGAGTTTGACAGGGAGTGCAGCGTCACTGAAGATTAAAATGTTTCAGTGCATTGCTCGTGTTACTCCAGCAGAGGGAGACATGTGCCTTTCCTGTAAAGCGTGAAAGTATGGAGGAGGAGATGGACAAACAGTGGGTTTAACTGTTTAATCTATCGTTTACATAAATTCAATTTAATTATTGTAAGAGGCATAAAGTAAAAGTTTTGCGATTATGTAAGCAATGCATGTGTAGTTGTGCTTATCGTCATCTATCTGTTGTGCTCATTAACAAGCAATCTGCCCTGGAGGCTCTGCTGCAAAAGAGAAAACACATCCTGCAGAGCCGATTAGATGCCAGACATCACAAAGTTGATTCCACTGTCAGTGTGAACTAAAACAGAAGTGGTTTAATGACGCGACGGCCTGCGGTCCAGTGATGTGTCAGGGCCAAATCATCAGCTAATGAAGCCCTAGTTGTTTATATTTCACTGTATGATTCAAACGTTTGGTTAGCTCCCACCCTGTGCGTGTGCGTGTGTGTGTGTGCGTGTGTGTGCATGTGTGTGTGTGTGTGTGTGTGTGTGCGTGTGTGTGTCTCAGGGCCAGAAACCGAAGGAGTACTTTGGCTCATTATTAAATATCAGAGTTCAGACGTAGGTCCAATCAAAACAGCCTTAGGGGAAACATCAGCTTAACCAAAGTCATGAGACCAGATCCACTCGCACACATGCAGGCATGTACACACTCAGACCCTCTCTCTCACACACACACACACACACACACACACACACACACACACACACACACACACCCACACATTCACACACACATTGCTATACAGATAAGGTATAGTGTGCTGGCACTCAAGCCTTCGTATACTGGACTAGTCAACATGCATTTCTTATTTCAGTTATACCTCTGACGTCTATTAATCCTCTATAATAATATTAATACAGACTTAAAATACAGAAAGGCTACATCTTAATGTGTGTGGGCTTGCTGACGAAGCAACGGCTAGTATTACAGTGAGGTCTTGCGTAATAGTCGGTAGATCGTTGCCAAGTGATTGCCACAATGGCGTTGCTAGATGTTTCAAATTTGGGTTTTGCTCGGTGGTCGTTCAGTGTCCCGGCATGATGTACAAGGTTGTTTGTTTAAAGGTGTCTGCTTGGTGATTTCTATGGTCTTTGGGGTGGTTGCAGGTGTGTTAATAAGAAGTTAATGCGTTTGTTTTTCACGTTTTCTGTGTGTGAACAATGTAGCTTTAAATCCAAAGATATTGATTTATTGCACACAGAAACAATATCTGCAGTTGCAGGCTCATCAGCACACGGACCTTTTGGTGTACAAAAAATAATGGGATTAAAAAAAAGTAGCTTTCAGTAAAATGTGGATACATTTACATGTAAAGATAACCTCTACAGTATGAATGAAATCACTTCATGAACAATAACATATTTTAATCAAAATCAATGTGTGTCAAGAAAGCACATTGAATGAAACTATCCTGTTTTGTTAAGGGCCATATATTAAATTGAACACACTCACCTCACACACTTATATAGGCCACACACAACACACACACACATGGTGCGGTGCAACTTGAGGACAAAATGTCCTGGGTCTCTCTGCCGCTATAAACGAAGGCTTCCTCATGTTTCAGAGACCACTGGGGATATATTTTTCTGCTCCCTGCTTTTCCCCTCTCATCTCCTTTGTAGGATACCGCGGGAGGCTGGTTTGGGTTTCTCTGATCTCTCTCTGTGTGTGTGTGTGTGTGTGTGTGGGTGTAGAGGGAGGGAGGGAGGGAGGGGGAGACTGAAACAGGCGGAGGGATGTCGTTCTTACAGTCTCTCCATTTTGGGATCAGGACAGGAAGTGGGCTCAACAGAGGAAACATGACCTCTCTCCCTCCTCCCTCCCTCCCTCTATCCTCTTACTTTTTTCTTGTATTCTCTCTTCCTCCCTTTGTCCGTCCCTCCCCCAGTCCGTGCCTTCCCACTCACAGGGTCATTTCTGCCTTCTTTTGGGTTGCAGAGATCCCGTACACGCTGTCGCTTGCGTTTGTGTGTAGACCTTGAATTGCATTCTACTCGCTTCCTGTGTAAGTAAATCTATGCTAACCAGTGATTTCTAAAACAACGCTCACACTCCGGTCGAGTTGTTTCTGGGCTCCCTCCCTCTCTCTTGAGACGTGCAGTCTGTTATGTATCAGAGCTCCTCTGATTAAAAGCCAAAGCAAAGGTCAGACTCTGCTGGGTAACAGAGATACTGCCAGACTTCAGCTTTGCTGTTGTGCCCAGCGGTGTGATAGCTCGAGCTGATGAGCATCATATTACATTATGCGGAATGAAAGCCAATACGGTTAGCCTGCAGGCTTTACATCGGTACTTATCAGCTCTCTGCTTTCTGGCTTTGCAAGAGGGCTGCTCATGTTCATGAAACTGCCCCGGGACATTAGAAAAACATACTTGAATTTATTCTTCCTCTCTTTTATGAACTCAAAAACATTTTCTTTTTTATTAATCCTCTGCTTTCTCCCTGCTCTCTTGGAATCTTTCAACCACTTTCCAACGCAGAAGGGTTTTTGACCTCTTGCTTTGCCGTGTACACACTCAAACACACGCAGACGCCCACACTGAGAAAATAAAGAAACAGCATGTCAGCAAACGGCAGTGTATTTCACCACAGAGCACAAAGCCAAGGCACTGGGAAACAAAACAAAACAAAAAACCCAACAAAAGCAGAAGACCTCCCTCTTCTCATTCTGCTCGTCTTTTAACGGTCTGCCGTTCATTTTGTTTGTTTCATTTTCCCAGACGTTTTCCTTTCTGGTTGTTTTCTCTCGGACGCATCCAGTGCAATGACGACACTTACAAAAACAAAACAAAAAACTTGCGTGAGTGGTAAAGGTAGGTTAGTTAACGACAAATGTTACAGCAACGTTACAGTTACAGTGATACTGTTAGACAGAGTGGTGTTTGTATTGTCCGGTTACCACCTTACACACAGTGTCAGTCAAATACTTACAGTATTCTATGTACAAGATGTATGAACATGCACAAAAAGGGCCTTAAGTCACTATGCAAACACACACAAATACATACAAATTACACAGTTTAATACAGTATTATAATAATAAGGCGTGTGGAAGTGCTCATGATCGGCCTCATTGCCCTCGAGGCCATTTGGACTTAATACTCAGTGTGGGAGGAGCAGCCCAGCTGTGTCCTACTGCTGCGTACCAAATCATGCAAATGTTGGGAATCAATCGTAAATTCTCCGCTTGACAACATGTAAACTGATTGGAAGGATATGGGTTGAAAGGGATTTTGGAGATGCATGTTTCTGGTTGGCTGGCAGGTATTCATTAAAATCATATAACAGGACATCCGAGACAGAGTTCTGATCAACCGTTTAACCACCAAACTGCAAAGTAAACATAGCAACGGTACTATTTCTTTATGCTACATTACCAGCTGACTGTCACTGGTGAAATAGGGCTGCACCTAGTGATTACTTTCATTACTTATTAATTTCTCAGTTATTGTTTTTAGGCCAAAAAGCTGTAGACACGCAACATCAAGACACACACACAGAGTAGCCACTTTATTAGGTACACCTTTCCGATTCTCGGTAGGACCCAGAACAGCCTGAATTCTTTGAGGCATGCACTCAACAAGGTGCTGGAGACAATGCACCTGATAAAGTGGCCACTGAGTGTGTTGTCAACATAGAAAGTTGATATGAAGAGTGTTTTAGAGAACGTTTATAGTCGTGTTTCTGGTCTCAACCAACTCTTGAGGAACTCTTGCCTCTTTAGCTGCTAGATGCTCCACGGTGTTCACCAGCTAACTGCTAGCAGTGTCTGTCGGTAGTTTGGAGCTGGACAGGTGAAGCGGGTGAAGTGGGTTTGAGGGAACTAAGTTGCCGGCTGTAAAACCAAAACATTGAGCTGAAAGATGCTAAACCGTTCTATATAGTTTAGGGCGATAATTCCCTGTGGGTTCATCGCTAACAATGACCCCTTTCACATTAAACAGTCTTTTTTTTTTTTTCGTTGTTGAACAGCTTTAAAGCGTCAGAAAATAGTAAACACAATTTCCTACATCCAACGTCTTTGAATGACTTGCTTCGCCCAACAAACAGTCCAAAATTCAAACACAATGATATAGCACAGGAAAAAAAACAGCAAACTGTTGCATTTGAGAAGCTGGAACTAGCATGTTTGCTTGATAAATTAATCAAGTAGCTGTTGCAGCACTAGACCGAAACATAAAAACGTCATAAAAACGTTTTTTTTCTACGGTAACTCGAAGGTGTATAGAAAGTACCAGACTCGGTGCAGGAAAGAACCTGATTGTGTATCATCTGCGTAAGTGTTTTTGCTCTGGTGTGTTTGACTTGTTTTGTGCTAATCTTCTCGGCAGAATTCCCACCGTGACTGCTACAGAAGTCCAAAATGGCCGCCCGCAACATGGTAACTAGGTCATTTACAGTTCAACCCTGTCATTCTCTGCTCTTCCCTTCACGTTTACAGAACAAAAAAACTATTAGTGTAGCCGCATACCAGAGCCTTCCTGTAAAGGGGATACTTATCATATACCTCAAGTTAAGTCTAGACTGTTGTGGTACTTTTACTGGGATGTTGGCGGGAAATAGAAGAAAGGCAGTGGGGATAGAGATGGGCCATAATTCAAGCAAGACCAGGAGCTGTGTGTTTCTGTGTTTCTTCAAACTAAGACGAGTCTCTAATTTGACCGTCTCCCGTTTTTCTGCTGGAGAGGGAGGAGACGAACAGTCCGTCTATTGTGCCACAGAGGAGAGTTGTTGGATAAGACTTGCTATCTGCAGCTGTTCATCTCTTGTATGATGGTGGGAGTAATAAACACAAGAGGTAAAGATGGGCAGCGCAGGAAAAACAGGGAGCATGAGAGAGAGAGACTCATCTTTTTTTTCCTCTGTTAAAGTTCACTGATGGGAACACTTGTGCAACCTTATCACATAACACAGCATATGACCAGTATGAGCCCAAACCCTCACCCCTCTCCCTCTGTCACGTGGACACCAGGACAAGGCATTCTTCAGCACGCTCTTCACTTTCCTAAATCCTTCCTGCCTCCTGCTTTTAGCTCACACAGCTTGATCCTGCCTCATCTCACCCGGCAGCAGTCTGACTTTTATGTTTAGTGACAGGGTTGTCAATAGTCATATTTATATATATATATATATCTTAGAAAAAAACCACTTTCAGTGCTCATGTAGTTGGTGCTTTTCTCTATTTTTGTCTTCTTTTGTTAAAAACATTTTCTAACCTGTATATGAAGGCGAGAACACCACAGCTACAAGGAGGTGACTGTCTTTCCAGCACACACACACACATTCATACAGGTTATATTCAGGGTCTTGTCCTCTACGACCCTCACAGTTTCCACAGGGGCCAACAGGTCCAGAGTCACGTCGGGGGCTCCACAGGTTCAGAGTTCCGTTAAATCCACCGACTCCTCCACAGGTCAGTGTTAATATGCGCCTCTGGGCTGCTGCGTCCTCCAGGCCCGGATTCACGGCTGGTTTCACAGTTTACAGTCAAGAGAAGCCGTCGTCTGCAGCCCGAAGGTCACTGCAGCATGATATCTTTGAGGTTTTCCTGCAGGATGGTGTCCTTGACGGCGTGAAAGACAAAGCGGATGTTTTCTGTGTCCACCGCAGTGGTGAAGTGGTGGAAGAGCGGCTTCCCCCGGTTTCTCCTCTTACGGCTGAACGACTGCACCAGGAACGCCTGGAAGGAGCGGAGCAGGGACACTTTAGTAACCGGAGAGAAAGTCGATCTCTCTGCAGGGTTACCAGGTTTCTAATCTGCTTTTTACATGTGCGCATGACCAAGACTTCAGACAGAGAAAGATTTAACTGTGGGGCGGCAGGATGACAGCTAAAAGATTACAATACATCCTCATATACAGAACATTTCCATCCAAATAAATAATAATAATTAAGTAAGTTTCTAGAGATGAGCCATTTGCACTGAAAACAAAAGCCATGCGGTGTCTTCTTGTCTCTTCTCACAAACACACTCCCCTAATATTTTAGTCAGGAGGCCTTGCAATGCTGCAATCCAAAACATCGTGACCCATCATCCTCACTTCGTTTCATCGACCTTAAAAAAGGTAAGTCTCATCAGAGGAGGTGACATTCCAAAATATCTTGCAAACTGAGTGAGTTTGTGAGTTACTTTTGAACTGATTTGTATTTTTGCGGTTGAGCACCCAATTGGAACGCACACTTGCGGTCTTTGTTTGGATTACTGTGATTTCTTGCGTGCACGTAAACGCACTGATGAATGAGAGCCTGTGTTTGTGTGCAAAGTGTACACGCTCATTTCCGTAATGTATGTGTGTGAGTGCATGGAAGCATAGCTGGATCATAAACCATAGGAGGACAATAAGAAGCGGCGGCAAAATAACTATCAGCAGAAATGAGTTTGGTGCCTCATAACGTTTGACAACATTAAAAACGTCTTTGTTTTCAGTGTGTGTGTGTGTGTGTGTGTGTTTACCTGTACATCCTCAAGCCTGCGTGGGTCCCCTCTGAACTCGGGGAAGTTCTTGCGGATGTCCACCGTGCGGATCTTTTCCACCAGCAGGTCTGTTTTGTTGAGGAAGAGGATGATGGACACGTTGAGAAAGAGCTTGTTGTTGACGATCGTCTCAAAGATATTCATGCTCTCCACCAAACGGT
>NC_136531.1:6510929-6583429 GCF_910591455.1 Pholis gunnellus | reverse complement strand
CTCTTTTTGTTTCCTCCCTGTCAGCCGGTGGCTCAGCTCCAGCCCTGCCTGGGAAAAGCTGACTGTGGTATCCCCGGAAAACCTCTCAGAGAGCGGAGAGAAGAGGTGGGGGGGGGGGGGGGGGGGGGGGTTGGAGAGCGTCTAACTCAGCACATTTACTCCACAGTAGACATTTTAGTTTTTTTTTCTTTGAAAGGGATACGGCTGGTGTGTTCTATATTTCTGTTATCGTCAACTAATCCCACGAAAACACCAAAACCATCAATGCGTTAGCCAAAGTCTGAAATTTGACACATATCGAAAGAAACGTAAACACAGAAAGCAGTCGCTGGGTTAGCTGTCTGCTCATGCCGCTGTGCGCACGTTTCATTGATTATGAAACATACGCACGCTGGAGGAGGAGTTTGATGACTCAAGGTTTTCTTTACCTCAAAGTCTTCTTGGGAAATTTCAGGGAAAACTAAATCTGTTTACACGACAAGCAATAAAAGTAAGAAAGCGTGGTCAATTACATTGTCGGCGGGTCACCTTTGAATAGTTGCTCAAGAGCTTGTTGATGTCACGATGACGTTAAATAACACTGGGAACTGGCCAATGGCCTTTTTTTTAAGACAGAACAGAACAGAGTGAAACACTAGTTGACGCTTCACCGTGTTATTGAGCGCGGAAAGAAAATTGGGACCAGCTCAACTTTGATTGAAGTGTCATCAGTCAGTTAGTAGCTTCATGTCACCGGCTTCCAGTGAAACTGACTTGCAGCCTGTTGTTGTGTCGCTCGTAGTGTGAGTTTAATAGCTGGTTAAAAGCGAGACTCGTGCTGCTAAAGTCACATTTCTAGAGTTTCTACAACAGAAGGGCTGAGAGCAAAATTAGCATGACTGGCTAGTCAGTAACTACCTGCAACAAATAGGTTTTGTTTGAATTCGGTTTGTTGGTTTGTTTGTCAGAAGGATTACGGAAAAACAACTGGCCCGATTTTCATAAACCTTGTCGGAAGGGTGTAGCTTGGGCCAAGAAAGAACCCATTAAAATCACGGGGCGGATGCTCACTTAATTATTCACAAATGGAAACGTTTTTAGTCTTTCCATGGAATAAGTTGACAGTAAGAAAAATAAAAAACATCAACACCCTTATTCTTTAAGCCAGGGCAATGTCTGCAATCCTGTGCTGCTGTACCGCACTAGCTTTATCATACAGCTACTCCTGATTAGACAAGGTCTGACCTAAAGCTGTGCACATCTCACACACACACACACTTACAGTATGTTAAGTGAGAGGGAGACGGAAGTAGCTTCCGTCTGACTCCAGATAGTTTTGCCACTGATAAATGTGTAACAGGGTAAAAGGTCAAACGCACAGCTCTGGACGGAAAGTAGAGCGGCTGTGTCACTTCCAATGACGCAGAAAATAAACTAGCTGCAACATCCGATACAAACTGCACTGACAACAAGACCAGCTGGTGACGCAGAGACGCTGTGAGACGTTCGCCGTGTTGACACTGAATGATCATCCATGACATTCTGTTGAAACGTTAAGTGTCATAAACGGTCTGTCTGGCCTTTCACGGCACATTTGTAGGCACTGAAACAGTTACTTGTAAAACTAAGTGGTTCTCCAGCTGTTTCTGCTGTTATGTTTCATAATTATCTTCAAACTACAGTAAGTGGCTGCTTTAAATAAGCCTGTTAATAAGTTTGTTTGGTTACCGGCAGAGAACGAGTTGGTGTAAAGCAGCGTTGGGTAATCTTAGTGTGCAGGAGACTTTTATGGAAATGTTGAAGTGCCTTCTCTCATGCATGCTAAATCCCCTCTTTCACTGCCATTGGTGGTTGCGCGACCTGTTTTGTAGTTTAATTATTATTTTTTTCACCCACCCAAATTCAGCAGAAAACCCGCCCAACTCTGCCTTTGATTGGCTCGTACTCGTTGCCAGAATTTAAGTTTATTGCTGATTAACAAGATTGGTGGACGGTTGTTAATGATTTCAACTCAGATGTGGGTGTTTTTGTGAGGATGACAGCCTTCTTGTATAGCGCTCTCGTAGCTCATATATATATTTTTTAAATGTTGCTATATTTGTTGCCTATATGGATGGAATAAAATCACAGATATGTTGGAGGTTTGAATTTTGATGTAAACCTAATGGTGATATGGCACACTGATTAACAAGAACATTTTCAAAATGTTATATATATGTAACTCTTTCTAGACGTAGACATATTTGTATGAAATAATTAAGCATTTCAATATTTCTTTTATTTGGTTTCTGGCCACTTGGCAGCATTGTAAAAAGCTGTAAACTCAACATTGACACATGTGGAGTCGTGTTTCTGGCAAATATTCACTCATCTTTTAGTTACTTTAGTCTGCTTTGACCTTATTTTCCCTCTATTCCACACGATTAGTATGATGAAAAGAGGCTCAGTAATGTGTGCAACCCACTGCCTTTGATCAGTATGTGTTTAATATAATAGGGTTAAAAGGGAAAAAGAATAACACTCTAATCTAAGAGCCGCTTGTTTCAGATTGTGTTCGGTGCAGCGTGGCAGATTAAAATCCACAGGGCTCCACTTCACCAACTTCATTTCCAGTCAAGAGAAAAATAATTACGTCTTTGTAAAGTCTCCAAACACAAAAACATGAGCGTGGTAAATTACACAGGAAAACAATAAATACCTCCACAGGCTTCTCTCGGTGCAGTTCTACTTCACGGTGACAAGTACAAAAAAACCCATTTCTGATATCATCCAGTGACTTCCTCTGAAGTTTTGAGGATGTCACTTGTTATCAACGTTGTGACTCCTGGCTGTGGTAAGTCAGTTACGGTGCAGATATCTGCCAGTCTAGACTGCTAAACCCACACAGGGCCAGGTTTTTATTAAAGATTATTTTTTCACAGCTCACAGCAGAGTGAGACAGAAGTGATGGAGAGGAATGATGGGTTACAAAGGTCCTGAGCTGTATTCAGATCCACGATGTTATCTGATGTGCTTTAAGGACAATAGGTAGACTTTATTTACTTCTTTGGCACCACATTGACGCAGAAAAGGCAATATTACATTTTCAGCCTGAGAAACAAGTGGAGTCCTGATTAGTCATCCTGATATAGTTTTCTTTGGCTGCTGAGAAACTTTAAATGTGAAGCAACAGCCAGTGAGTAATCTATGACTGATCATGACTCCTGGTCAGTGAATGAACCGGAGGCTGGTTTATAATACAAATAGTCATGGAAGATCATTTTTTTAATATTTTCCCATCAATACATATGTTTGGGACTTTCTATGTAGATACCTCAGAGCCTCAGACTGCTGCATGAGTCATTTAAGCACTTTTCAAGGCTTTTAAAAGCACAATAAGTATGACTTCTCTACTAAAAACGAAATGTATAGACTAATACAAAAACAATCCGACTCAGTCATCACATATGACCCACTAGAAGTGTGTGCAAATGTCTGCATCTGCAGAGACCTGCTACCCTTTGCCTGTATTCTCTTATTTTGTTGTGTTTCTGGACGTCAACCTTTATAAAGATTTAGCGGCCAAGTGCCAGATTGTAAGAGGAAGCTACAAACATGGAGGACACAGCGCCGAAAAACACAAATGCAGCCAGTCGAAACGACAACCGCACAAAGCTCGTTCCAAAACAAGAGTGAATCACATCCCTTAGCGACTTTCTTATTAGATTTAGCAACTTTTGGAGCTAGTTCTGCTTTTATTGGAAAAGAGTTGGTAACACCGGACTGGGTTTTTTCGGTAGGATATTTTTTTTTTAAATCTAGCGTGCTGCTGCTAGTATCTAAAGATTACAAAACCTTACTTTAGGGTTGGTTTGCAATCGTTAAAAATATGTATTCCTAAAACAAGTAGTTGAGTTTCAATGCAAGTTTTGTCATTTACAAAAAGCTTAACGGGCAGCCGTCACTAAAAACTCTCTTTCTGTGCCACCAATCTAAAGCATCCTAAAAATTCCAAACATAGCAAATACGTGAATGGGTTTGGTTGAATGTGTAAAAATGAAAGCACAAGACATCTAAATATATTTTCCATTAGATGGAGTGGTGCATCAATGTCAACACTACATAGCCTCGACAAATCTACTCACCAGTTGGAACTCGGAGCGTCGTGCGTAGGCCTCCTGTATGCCGGTGTCGGCCCACAGCGCGCTCAGTGCCATCACGTACAGCTGGAACTCACTTGGCTCGACCCCCGAGCCGCCCACGCGTCCCTCCCACGACATCACCAGCATGCCCTGCTTCTCGTTCTCGCAGCTCTGCCAGCTGATGCCCAGCTTGTCCCGAGCGTCCACCAGCACACGCATGCCCTGCAGAGACACACAATCAGTGCACATACATCAGCCTACATGTGGTGAAGTGGTGCAACGGCTGCTTTTTTTTCTAATGCCAGCAATATTGAACAAATATTTCCTGACCACACGGAGGGGAAAAGAAAAAAGCGTCATACTGCATGTGCTGCTTCCTGGGAAAAACGTCGACACAGTCTAGTGTTACTGGTAAACACGGAGTAACTTTAACCGTGCATGTGTCCAACACGCACCCTCAAACATGTGCATGTGTGGCTGCTGGTGGTTTTCTGTTCTGTGTGGGAGGTCTCCTGCTGAGTGATCAAACCAACACACACACACACACACTGGCAGATATTCAATGTTTTCTCTCTGCTTCTCCTTTTCTCATACTTCCTTGTAAATACTTCCTTTTAAATCATTCAAATTCAGCATCTCAATTTGTTTGCCGGCAAATTTGGTCTATTTTGTGTGACTCATTACTTCTAGCATTTTTAACGTAATTTATTAGTCAATTTTGCTGCTTGTTTATCTTTCTCTTTGCTTACTTTTTTGTGGCCCAATAATTGACTCCGATGTGAAGCACATTCCACAGCATCTTAAAGTTCAGATTCTGTTGTATTATTAAAGCCTGTTTGCTTGATTTATTGATTGAATCAACAGAGGACAGAGCAGCAAGCAGTATTATTGAACTACGAAGCGTTTGAAAGGTCACAGTAGGTTAAGGCACGTGAGTATCTGTGTGGGTGTGTGTGTGTCAATGAGTCACCTTACCCTTGTGCAATAGCCAAGTCTAGTCAAGTTTATTTGTACAGCCTAATCTCGCATTCAAAGAGGCTTTACAGGCCCACAACATGCTCAACCTCGTTTCTACAAAGACGAGGAAAATCCTCCAGAAATTCCAGAAAAATCGGGAAGAAATCTGAGACAAGGAAGTTCAAAGAGAGATTCTCCGTCTTAAGATAGATGTCTGTGCAACAGGAAGTGTGGGTGTGAAAAAAAGCAAGTGCAGTAAAATAAAAGGAAGACGTGACATGACACGTGAAATGCATGCAGCGTCTACAGTGTGTGTGTGTGTGTGTGTGTGTGTGTGTGTGGTGTGTGAGCGTGTCTGTGTGCAGTCTGACTGGGGTTCTACTTTGTGACTAACTGGTGTGTTATTAAATCTGATCCCTCATTCAGAACTTTTCTTTTCAGAATTGATGTTTTTTGTTTTTACGGTAGGAATGAGTAAGACTGACAAAACTGGTGTTTACCACAAAGACACACGTGTGACCGTAATCTGACACACATGCGGATCAAACGGCAGCATGTTCGCAGTAAAAATACTGATGGAGAGTCACTGTGTGTGAGCTTTGAGTCACATCCACTCTTGATTATTGTCCATGGAATCATCTACCAACCTGAACCGTATCAATTTACTACTCTGTGTATTTGTAGCATAACCCTCTATAGTCTTGTCTGTCTCACTTCCTGTATGACCGCATGTTCCTCTGTGTTCCTGCTGGTCAGACAGTCTGTTTGTCCTCCTTGTCTGTCTTTAACAAGTCAGTTAGTGTGTATCAATTCAGCCTGTCTGCATTTCTACACCAAATATATCAAATAGCGTAACAAGGGTTGAGCGCCTTCTCGGCAGCGCATGCAAAGCTACGGCAACATACAGGGTTCAACTCTAGCTTTGCCTTTCTCTCTCTGTCTCACTCATTTCTACACTGTCAAATAAAAGTGTGAATGTGAATGTTGTGCTTGGCAGTGTAATCATCTGTCCAGCGCAAAGACACCGGGACACTTTCCATCCCTCCTATTTGTTTTTTGTTCAGGTTCATATGGTTCTTTGTCAGTTGAATCAACCTCCACATTTGTTTGCGATGTTGACAGGTTTGTCAAACTTTTTGCGCCACAGTTTAACAACTTGATTTCCTTCACCGGTGTCTCTAAAACACGCTCACACGAGTAAACGCACCAATACCGTGCAGCATTGTCCGGTTCTGATCACTGATGCAACACATATTTAACATTTATCTATTTTTGGGGTGGATGTTTTGCTGTTTGCTGTCCCTACTTTTTATTTGTTAAAGGCCGAGAATTGGTTGCCAATTTCTAAAAACAACCTGGCAACTCTTACTGTCGAGCCCTGTTAGCATTCTCGATATGTAGCTTTACAGATAGATAGGCCTTACATAGATGCCTTAACCTTTATCCTGGTGGATTATTATCCAATTTCACAACACCAGTATAGTTCACCATTATCATAGTTTACCACCGGTAATTAAACTTTGCCATCTGTTTTGAGGAGGACTTGGTGATGACTTTATGAGCTGATAAGGACCAGATGAATGCTACATTTGTTTTGGTCTCTGAGGCCTCAGGTTTTCTCGGAGGACACACCCACGTTGACTGGGTCCTTTGAAAGAGGGAGCCTCAGCCTGTAATAGGCGGGTTGTGCTTCAAAAGAAGTGGTTTTTAGGAGTTGTTGTGTTTCAAATCAAAAGTTAATCAAGGGGGTTAATAAAGTGTTGATATCCGAGCCAAACGGCCACACTCGAAGGCCGTGAAAAGCCGACCGTCATCGCGAATGGTTGTTCACATGAAAAGTGACAAAAATAGTTGTGCCAAGAATGAAAAAAGACAAAAGACGAGCTCCTGGTATTTGTCTTTTGTGTCACTGGCGCCAACCACATGGGGCTAGAAAAACATAAAAATCTGATCTCTGAACTGAAGACCTGTATCCTCACAGTACTGACGTGGTCAATGGTATTATTAGCAGTCGCCTACGGAGGCAGCTGGCTGGGACTGAAAAAAGCTCTGTTTCATTTATCACTATTGTGTAATTACAAAGTAGCTCCCTTCCTGCTTTCTGGATGTCCGCCCCATCAGCTGCACTACCCTCCTCCTTAAACATGGTGCCGGTGTTTCTCGTCCCCACAATCCGAATCCTGCGACACAGTAGACGTCAAAAACGGTCAAAATACAGCTAAAGGCAGATAACCAGCGCCTCTTCCCCCTGACCTATAACAAACGAGCATTAAGTAGTAAATGATCTCTTCAATCCGTACAACTCAATCAGTACAAACTGTGCTGAGACCCACAGAACTTTATTTGAAATTCTTATCATGACCACAAAGTACAGGTGCACCGCTCACACACCGCCCATCGTCCCAGATAATAACGTCAACCAGCCCAAAGTCAGTACAAACCATTACAAGTTATAAATGTTCTCCTTACACTTTGTTATTGTCATTGTTTGAAACACTCCTTTCCACAGAAAAACAGAACTATTTACATTTGTATTAAACCTGTCACATCACATGTATCGCCCTGAATCAGCTGTTGTATTTGTTTTCTTGAACTGAATGCTATTCCTCCTGCAAAGGAATGACCAACCTCTCAGGGTAACAAGTATCACTGTTACACAACATTTAAGCATGACCAGCTTAAACCAGCCTGAAAATGACTAGTGTCTATGTCTATGGAGCACAACTTGTTAGTTGTCTGAGCCTGGTTCGAGCTGGTAGATGCTACGCTTTGATTGGCCAATCTGCGTTTGAGGAGGGTTCAGTGAAAGGGTCAGTTGGGGCATCCATCCCTGCCCCAAAGTTTACAAAGATGCAAATGATGCTACGTTTTGGGGCACTGACGGGCTAATAAAGAATGTACCGTGTGTGAAAGCGTGGAATCTGAAGATTTCTTTTAACCTTAAGGCCAGTAGGCGATTTGAGAGGAGGGTGCCATCCCCCACCCCTCAAACCCCATGCAGCAGAGAGAGTGCAGCAACAGAGGGGCTGTTTAGTTGAATATAATAGTCCTGTCGGTCTGACTCATTGATCATTTATCTGACTGAGGTCTGTGCAAGTTACAATCTACGGCCTGGACCACGGTGGCGAACGAAACAATCGATCCGCCCCTCTTGTTAAAAATTAACTAATCGCTTGGGTTATCTCCCCTGATTGATTAGTGTTTGAAACACTTGGTTAAGCAGTAGTGATAGACAAACAATGACAATCAGAGAAATTGAGATAAGATAAAACCTCCAAACCATCGTGTGCTTAATCTATATAAAGTGGAAGAAAACTAACAATTATTTATTGTTGTTTGTGTTCTGTTCTCACAAGAGGTACAGCTTGGGAATTAGTGGCTATAAGGTTGTTCAGAAACCTACACTTTATGTTCAAGGCTTGACACAGTTCTTTAGTTTCACTTCGTGACAAATAAATAAATCCACTTTGAGGATAAGAGCAGCGATTTATCCGTTGGCGGAGGTGTAATTACTGAGATTGAAGAAGCGACACCAAACCTGGGCTACACCTCTATGTTACTTATTCTTTTTAAGCCTAATTGTGCAACACACCTGTGGGTTCTCTTTCAACTTCATCCCTCCTTAACTTCCCGCTTTGTTCTCTTTCTTTATCATCAGGTTCCCATGAAGGGAGGGGGTCCTCTACACCCGGCAGGTGAGGCTGTGTGTTCAGGTAACATCCCACTTAATACACCAACACTCCTCAGCTTGTTTCAGCATTTACAAATGTTACTTGAAGTATGTCTTAGACGTTTATAAGGGCATTTTTATATCAAATTTTGTATCATTTTCTGATATTTTATAATCCCAATAAGTATCAATTAGTCAAGAAAAAGATTTACCAATTAATCAGTAATGGATATAATTATCTGATTGTTGGAAAACAGGCAGGTTGGAAAAGACGCCCCTCATTGTCCAAAACATGCATTTCCAATCATGTGATTTTGTGTAATTTTTGCCTCTCCTGCCCTCCTACACATCAGGCATGTGTGTTTTTCAGGAGGATAAGTGGTGGTGAAATGTGTGTACGGGGGTGGGTGGGTGGGTGGGTGGGGGTCCTGTTGATGGCGTGGCCCGAGACAGCGCCGCCGCTGTATGCTGGTATTCAGGGGGAGGGAGGGTATTGTGTACTGCCTCGCCTGTGTAGAAGTGCAGGCCCTTATCATCATTGTCTGGGCTGTGTGGCACTCAGGGCGGATGTGCTCATCCCTCAGGAATAGTCTGGTATTGTTAGCTGGTGAAGGAGGCCCAGCCATGACAGCAAACAAAGGCACAGCGCTTCAGGATAAAAATATGTAGTATGTCAACAAACCTCCCTGTGTGTTTGAGCGAGTATGTGTGTGTGTGTGTGGGTGTGTGAGGCTCAACTGTGGGGTGAAAATGTCAATATTAGGGCTGTGATTAATAAGCAATGTTTTCTTTACTACTAATTCATCTGGGGATTATTTTCTTGATGAATCAACAATTGTTTGGTCTATAAAATGTCATACAAAGGAAAAAAGAACCATCAAAATGGTTCCGCTTGAGTCCAAAACTCATATATGTTCAGTTTCCCCTCATTAAAGATGAAGAAACACATCAAATCTCCACATTTGAGGAGATGGAACTATGATTTTTGGCATTGTTTCCTTAAAAAATGACTTAAACAAGGAATTAATCAATTAGTTGATTAATATTTCTCCTGTAAGTTTCTCACACATCCTTGAGTTTAACTTTAACTATTTGACCCGGTTTTACAGGTTATATACATTCACGATAGAATAAAATATCAAATTAAAAGTAAAAGACAAAAGCAGAAGTTTATAAGCCTGGTGGTTTAAACTTTGGACACCGTGCTGTAATGTTTGCCTGAAGGCCCCAAGCTATCTATTTCCCATGAATCCTTGTTCTTACCTTCAGTATATTCTCATAGATAGTGTCCCGGAAGTCCAGAAGTGCTTTTTTATCAAATTCTTGACCGTTAATGATGCGCATCTGTTTGAGGAATGTGGACTTTCCGCTCTCTCCGGCCCCGAGCAGGAGGATCTTCACCAGCCGGCGGACGGCTCTCCTCTCCCGGGCGAGCATCGCGTCTATCTCCCGGCTCCTGCGCCGCGCCTCGCGCTCCTGCGCCGCGTCCCTCTCCCGGCTCCCCTCCTTGCTGCTGCCCGGGTCCCGGCTGGCCTCGGACGGGAGCAGGCAGCGGCTCAGGGTGCGGACAACTCCCGACATGGCGAGTCGTGGGAAAAAGTTCACCGAAACTTCAGCGGGAAAATGTTCATTATAGGATGTGACCTCTGGGGTGGAAATGACCCAGTCTGGTTACATCCACTTGATAAATAATACGTCTGCAGCGGATCATGAAATAAATTCTACATTTAGAATGAAAGGGTGAAGCCGTTATCTAGTCTCTAACCAGCAGACAACCCGTGTCCATCTTGGGTAGACCGCGCCATCAACAAAAAAAGAAATCTGGATAGAGAGGAAACAAAGCCGGAAAATGTTTAAAACACTATTTAAAAAAAGTTTAAATGTTTGAGTCCGTCCTGGCCTGAACAAAAAGACGCAGGCTAGAGTGGACCAGTAGTCGGTCTGACGATCCGAAGCCAAACAATAGTAAGAAGACGCACACGGGGACAGCCCATCCGCAGTCTGCGCTCACTGCCAGCGGTTTGTGAACTTGGGCAGCGGAGTGAGAGCAGCTCCTCCGGGCGGCGGTGGGACCGACCGACCGACCGTCAGACTGATGAGGAGGGCGCCGGTGCTCTACCGGGGACCACCGACAGGGGAGTTACACTCTGCTGCAACAGCTCAGAAATATATGGAAGTCCATATCTGCCACTGTGATGAAGAACAACGACGACTGGCAATCGTTAGAATGAGAATCTGAAAAATAATGATTTAGTATCTCAAAATAATGAGAAGCCTTAGTTTCTCCATTTAATGACTTCGTATCTCAAAATAATGACTTAGTATCGAACAATAAGGACTTAGAATATCAAAATAATGATTAAGAATATCAAAATAAGGACTTAGTTTCTCAAAATAATGACGAATACTCTCAAAATGACTTAGTATCTCACAACAATGGCTTAGAATGTCAAAATTATGACTTAGTTGCTCAAAATAATAAAGTGTATTATCATTTTGACGTAGATCTTAAAATAATGACCTGGCATCTCAAAATTATGACTTAAAATAATCACTTACTATCTCAAAATAATGAGAAACGTTTTCAACCATTTGACTTTGTATCTCAATTTAATGACTTAGTATCAAACAAGAATGACTTAGAATATCAAAATAATGACATTCTCAACATTTTGACTTACTATCTCAAAAATATTGAAAAATATTTTCAACATTTTAAATAATCTCAATATAATGACTTAGCATCCCAAAATAATGATACAACTTTCTCAATATTTTGACTTAGTATCTCATTATTTTGTGATATTTTCTCCTTACAGGACCTTTTTTTTTAGCCCAGTGGCAGAAATGTTCTGCCATACAAAGCCTCTTAACTGGGATGAGCAGCAAAGGGAGATATATAGTATAGTAAACCCTTTTCCCCCAACATCCTCTAAGAAACACACATTGACAACTCTAAATCATCGAATGTTTGTTGAAATAAAAGGATTGCTTTGCAAGATTAAAGGTCCAGTGTGTAGGATTTGGCAGCATCTAGTGGTGAGGTGGCAGATTGCAAACAACTGAAACTTCTCCCGTGTGCCAAGAGTGTAGAACTATGGTGGCCAATGTGAAAAAAATGAAAATACCAATGGCCCTATCTAGAGCCAGTGTTTGGTTTGTCCTTCCTGGACTACTGTAGAAACTTGCGAACCCTCTGTAGATTTAAACGGCTCATTATAAACTAACGAAAACACAACGATTCTTATTTTCAAGTGACTATACCAATGAAAACATATTATATTCAAAATCTGCCAATGGATTCCCCTAAATGCTCGTCGTATTTTACCACAACTGGGAACAGACTCACTGGATGAAAGACGTCGCAAGTTCCTGAGCTGAAAGTCTGTTTCTCTCCAATCTGGTTCCTCCACCAACAAGTCTTTGCATCGTCACACTTTCTCTCTGTCAAACAGCCAGCCAAGCCAAAGCATCCAGGCTTGTACAAATTGGTTTGTGTCCCTGGGAAACATAAGCTTCTCACTCAGCCAATGCGACAGGAGACCCTTTTCTTCTTGACAGCCTCCTCTGCCAAAGACACTAATCAGCCAAAGGATCCAGGTCGTTTTCAGGGCCAGTTTCCCTACAAGAATAATCTGCCTCACAAACGCCAGTTGGGTCCGCAGACCTCGTGTACTCCAGCAGAGTCCCTTCTGCCCACCAACTGTCTGCTGCTAAGATGGTGACTGTGAGCCAAAGGAAGTGGACCCAGGAGAAGCCGGCCAGCTGGATGAAGCAGCAGACATGGAGGTACTGAGGGCCACCAGAGAGAATCCGTTTGGACGGGCTGAGGCTGAACTAAGCGAACTAATCAGCATTCCAGTTCCTCTAACATCAAAGAAAATTGGTACATCTGTGTTATTAGTTTCTTATTTTTTTGAATTGGCATGGTCTCATCTAAACACTATCAGTCTATACAACATGTTCTTCCACAAAATATCAACTCATTTCAAATTCAATCCTATATTTTTTTTTTGCAGAGATGAGATAGGAATAAATTAAATCCAAAAATATGCTCAGTTGTTGCTAAAGCAAGGAAAGCAGATGCCATCAAAGAGCGGAATCTCTGAATATCAATTATTGTTGAATATTCCAGCTTTTTAATTCATCACAACTGTTTTCTTTTCATGATTACATATTGTACTATTACATCCCCAGAAGAAAAAGAAGAAAACGAGGATGAATTGAAGGTTATTAAACCAGCAAATGCTTAAAATATTAAATTGATGACAAAGTATGAAAAAGTATTAAATTCCCCAAACTAAAAGTGTATTAATAGCCAAAATTATATATGACAAATTAATTACAAATAATTTCTGCAAAAGCTGTTACTGATATCAGATTTTACTTTAAGGAAAATACTAACTACTTCTTCAGAAAATGGAAGCTTTTGTCAAACAAAAAGGGAATGATGCCCCCATATCAGTTTGAGCCTTTATAACCACGAGCCAAGCAGCTAAATGGAATCCAGCCATCACTTTGTAAACAATGTCTTCAGGTTACATATAACTCTAAAAGCACAGGGAGTCAAATATTTTGGAAATAAATAAATAATTTGAATAGCAAAAAAGCATTTTTAGGATTTTTGCTGGGACTGGTAACACATGAGGAGTGAGAAGCTGAAACATCTATAAGTATGAAATTGAATGTGGAATTAATTTCAGAGCATTTTTAGAGTGGATGAATAAGCCGAGGCACAAATAACTCTTCAGAGAAAAGCCCAATTTTGTCATCAAAAGGCAATTTTTGAATTAGCAAATATTTCCATCACACAAAACAAAGTATTAGGAGTTTTGCCCGTCCCTATTCAAGGTCTTTGTGGTGGAGATGAGTTTTGTGGCTCAATGTCCTCTCTTCACAATCATCAACCCAAACACAATTTGATTGAAATCCTGAGCGTATGCAGTCTTTGAGAAGACACCACATCTCTGTTTATTATCTTCTTATTGTTTCCTCTTTAATGTTTTTTTGTGTCTTCTGTGAGTTTCTCCTCGTCCAAATCGAGAGACTGTGTTGAACGGAGTGTAAAGCCCTCAGAGAACGAAGAAACGAAATCGACCTGATTTCACTTTGTACCTTTGAATTCAAAAACAGAATTCAGAATTCAGAACAGTCTAAAAGAAACAAGCAACAGTGTTTTTTAATGAATATAATGTGTTGCAGTTCTAAGTTTCTTTGGATAGAGGGCGCTGTTAGATCAGATTTGGTGCGGCCTCTCCTAAAAAAAACATTATTTTTAAAACTTAAGCAGGAGGTGAGAGATGGTGAATGAAATGCACGGTCAGCAAGCAAGGTATCAACAAATAACCACGAAGAGGCTGTGTAAATCACGCTCGGAACATGGTGTTCTATATTGATCCCAATGTTGTTGAGGACGTGACAACACACACACACACACACACACACACACACACACACACACACACACACACACACACACACACACACACACACACACACTTGTACACACATAAAAACAAGTTATTCTATTGAAATGAACCCCTAATTAAAAAATCCAACAGCTGCGACAGTCTATTGAGCCAGTGCAGTGTGTGTGTACATAATATTTACGTGTATGAGGAAGAGGGAGAAATGTAGTGCTAGATTAAAATTCATCTGGATGGCAACACACTCCTCTCATGTAATTAGCCTAAAAGCCTTTTCATCAGACTTGGAACAACAGACACACAGGCGTGCACACACACACACACACACACACACACACACACACACACGCACACACACTCACACAGACTAATGGACACCACCAGAGTATGCTTCTAGCCACTAATATTCTACATTCACCTCTTCACACTACTGGAAGAGGCATCTGTATGATGGCACCATTGCCTTAGTGTGTGTTTTCGTGTTTGTATGAGTTATTTATATGCTAATGAATCTGGGAGGGCATGTTGAGTGCTGAGACTGTGTGTGTGTGTGTGTGTGTGTGGGGGGGGGGGATTTTGGGGCAGGAGTCTCTTCATCCGGAGAACAGATGGTGGTGGAGAACCTTGATGATGTACGTATGTTGCCTTTCTGTTAAAAGTCCTAACAACACGGATCCAGCTCCATCCTGAACTATGTTCAAACCCTCCCCCTCCTCATCCTCTTCGCTGTTATTCCCACTTTACTCTGATGAAATATTGTTATTCAGGCACACTGTCTGGATGCCTGTCTGACTTGAGGTACTTTGGCACCAAACACACCTTTTGTACCTGACTGAAATGCCAAATGCAGCTGTTAGCGGTGATTGACAGGCCCACACTCCAGTCAGCGCAACATGCTTCTCTTCTTCCCTCTCTAATGGCAGAGCTGCTCTCACTGCTCCATGTCAGAGAGATGAGACTCAGTGGGCTGAGTGGCAGTCGGTTTAGAGGATTTGCAACTTTTGTTTGGGTTTGACTTTGCAATGCTAAAGGACAATTCTGTTGCAAACTGGGTCTTACATTCGTAGTATAACACTGTACGCACCAAATTAAAGCAGATATAAATCAACATTTTTAATCATAACAATGGATCAAATTACTATGTGAAATGTGAAATGGGTCACTGATAGTGTGGTCCCCTTATTTTAGCATAATTTAGCATTTTCACCTTTATTAGACAGAGCACAGTGTAGAAATGGGCAAGAGAGAGAGGGGTATGACCCTCTCTCTCTTCCCCAGGTCCCAATGCCGGAAGCGAACCCCGGACGTAGCCACTCGGCTACCAAGGCTCTCCAGTCATAGCCTCGCTTTTTGGCTGTAGCTCTACTCACTCCCTTGCAGTGAGGAAATATTATCAATATATCCGGAGCACATTCTCCTCTGCCCTCACACACACATGAAGGTGCTGAGCAATGCAGCGAGCGAAACACATTTCCAATAAAAGGTAGGAGACAAGGGATTGGCCTTTAAAGTCTTTTACTGGGAGCAAACTGTGAAACAGCGAAAACAGAATTGGACGCACCACCAATACCAATGGAAGTATAGCCTAGCTGTCAAATGAGTCACATTGCCTTTCATGGTGGAAAGAAACAAAGTATAACCATGCAAGATCACCTTTAGACCTGCAATAACTGATTTTTTGGGCAGCTTGGTGTCTTACCTACCGTGTTTCAGATCTCAGCCAGTTTGAAGAGTCAAGATTTGATGAAAAAAGGAACTAACTAACATACCCAGTCGGAAAAAGAAATGTCTCAATGAAAATATGTTTGACTCTCTCTTTGATTGGAGGTTTAATTCAGTGCTGAAATGATTACTCCTTCAATTGGTGAGTCAGTCGACAGAAAATGAATCGTTTTTGACCATCCTTTGAATGTTATTTATCAAGCAAAAATACATTCCAGCTTCTCAAAAGTGAGGATTTCCTGCATTTCTCCATTTAATCTCCCTGTAAACTGAACGTCTTTGGGTATCAGACCGTTGGTTGGACGAATCAAGCAATTTGAAGTCGTCCCATCGGGCTCTATGACATTGTGACTAAAATTGTGATGAAATGATTCGTTGATGAATCTGCAAATAGAAATAACGGCAGATGTAGTTTGATTGATTCATGGTTTAATTTTAGGCAGTGATTACAAAATCCCCCTCCTGTTGTTTATCACTGCACTGATGATGTGCGTTTGTTGGTATTCTAACTAATGATTCAAACATCCAAACTTTTCCAGGTGTGGGTCCATTGATTGCTCACAGCGAAGCCAAGGTTTTGGCTGGCTCCTCGCATCAATACATGCGAACGCTGTTTTTCAACACCTCACCACCCACCAGCTTTCCCCTGACGGCAGGCCAACATTTTCCATTTTACACTTGATGCTTTTAGCTGGCACTCTTATTCAGAGTGACTTGGCCCGGATGGAACGGGAGACTGAGCTTCAGTTCCTGTATGACTGTAATAATAAGCTAAGTTAAATATCAGGAATGCAAGGTCAGAGCCCTGGACTGTTGCCATGACATTTTCTTTCAGGCTCTACAGCAGTCAGGTAAAGGGTAAAGTGCTCAGAGAAGAAACACAGAGGATTTGTAAAAAGAAAGTAACGAAGAAAATGTGATTTGGCGAGGGAGATGAGGGTGTCAAGTGTTTCTTTGGAAATAGCTTTTACATGGAGAGTCACTTTGCAGATCTGACTGGTGAGAGAAGATAATTCTTCCACCGTTAAGGAGTCGAGGAAAGAAAAGACTGGATGGAGTGGAGTGATAAGCAGTCAGGAACTTAAAAAAGGAACTTAGGAAAGCAGAAAAGCCTAATTGACTCTACTGCGTAAGATGGCACACACAGCGGTGGGGGTTAAGGGAACAAAAGTGAAAAGCATAGACTCCAATAGAGCTAGATTCAAAGCATCTTCACATCCATGGTACACTCACACAGGTGCTTTTCTTTTCAGGGCTGTAGACATACAGTTCACATAATGTGCTTGTTTCTTCTTCTTCACTCCCAACATAGGTGTTTTATTATAGATGTGATGTACAGATGGTAATAGAGGCACTTCACATAAGGCACAGAAGACATGGTGTTTCAGTCAATTGTACGGATACAACGTGACAGGAAAACGTAGTGTGAACGCCTCACCGAGTGAGTGGCCATGATGATGGGTGTTTCTCAAAGTCAAGGATGCTTCCTTGGTAGGATGGGTCCTTCCAAGTCCGGTCCTACAGAGGAATATATATATTTTTTTGCATTCCTCATCAACAACAATTCATCATCAATAAATTCAAAACATATGTTTAATAGATAAAAAACAACAGAGATTTGGACAACTATTATGATTTATTAATGAGATCAAAACCACAAGACTCCATTGAAAAACACACTTTAAACTCAGCAGAAACAAAATAAAACCCATCAAACAGTCTCAGTCTTTCTACTGTAGAAATAAAGCCTTAATTCACTCATTTAGATGTGACAATATGCTGGGCTCTACATGCTGTTTCCCCCCACTGTCTCTCTCTCTCTGTCATTGCTCACCTCTTTGTGCTTCTGCTAACGCTTTTGGGTTAGCTCGCTGAACAAGTCTGTTGCTGAGCGAGAGTTATTAGATCGAGTTAGAACAACTCGATCTAATATAAGTCAAGATTCAGCAACTGGATTTCCACTTTCTCGCCTAAAAGCTGTTCAGAAACAGATTTGGGCAGATTGCTGAGGTTAAATAACTGAAAGTTTACGAGCATTGCTCCCTTGGTTCAAAATCTAGGTTCGAGACATGTATCATGTATCATAGGATTGTGGGTGTTTAGGAGCATGTTTAATTAACTCTCCTGTCATTTCAGGTCCTGCCATTCACACCCTATCATCACTTATTCCCCTCACCTGGTCTTCCACGCCCATCTCACCTGCAGCCCATTCCTTCATTAGTCCCTCACTATTTAGGTCCACTGACTGGCACTTGTTCCCTGCCAGATTGTCTCGTGTGTCTCAGCCGAACGCTCCAGTGTTATCTTATTATTATTATGAAGTATTGTTCCTGATCTGTTTTCTCGACCTTGGATTTTTGACTGCCCCGTATTGGATTTGTTCGCCTTCTTGACTGACCTCCCGGTTTTGACCCTGCCTGTATACAAGTAAACAAAGCTATACTTGTATTCTGACTTGTGTTTTGGTATTCCCCTACCTGTAACCATTATATGCTATTTGAACTGTTCAATTGGTGTATTGTAATCTACTGATGGCCCGGAATGGTTTCAGTTTGAGATAATTAATGTTAGCTGGTTGCAGTATTTGTGTCACTTGAGTATTCAAAGTATAAATAAGTGAATAAAATATGTATTCGTCTCATCATTTAGATGAATGTAAAAGTGACCCACATAAACCAGGTGAACATTACTTAATTAAGTAAGGTCCAGGGAGCTGAAAGGACACAAGTAGGGATAGTTATTTTATTGAATAACTATAGTCCTTGAGCTTCTCAGAAGCGGATAGAAATGCATAACAAAAAAAATAACCAAGAAACAACATTCATATAGAGTGAAAATATGTAAACAGAACAATATAGAGTATAGTTGTGGCATTTCTCCTGTATTATTTGGGCCATGCAAAAACTACATCAAAAGGTTGTTTTAAAGAAAATGAGCGTGTTTTCTCAGGAAGAATCTGAGATCTTTCTTTACTAATTGTGTCCCCAGCAGTGGTGAACACGGTTTCTGACGGTGTTGAGGCTTGCAAGCAGAGGTGATGAAGAGTGTCCGTCTTATCCTTCCACCAGAGGGCAGAGTCTTCGGAGGTAGGAATGGGACGAAGGCCTCTGTACACTGGCACTCTTGATCTTTTTATGGATGGTGCAGTGTTTTGCGGTAGACTGAGGCTCCTCCTCAGCTCTCCATCTTTTGCAAAGAGTTCTTTTTAGTGCTTCTAGACCTTTTTTTGTTAGAACACATAGCATAGGTATCACATTAATGTCAAACTTGCATCTTAACGTCTCCTCTTCCACTGTAGCGAAGAGCTGTAATTCTTAAAAAATAAACTCAGCGACAGCCCTGTGTCATTGTCCCTCATCTAGCGATGGAGACTGGGTTGGATTTGAGTTTCTGACTTCCGCTATCCAGTAACGAAGTTGTGGCTGCTGCTTGACTGATGTCTCTGGAATTGTTTAGGAACACAAACTAGAACTTCTAAACTTCCAATTTAGAAGTGTTTGAACCAAATCTAATTGTGTCCATGAGTTAATAACTACGGAGCTGCCGGGATGCTGCACTGAGGACGTGGGTGCCGCAGTCGCGTTGCTATAGCAGTCAAACACACAGCGATGCTTCAGATCTATTCAACGGTGTATCTGTTTCATGAGGTTGCCTACCCCCCTGCTGCGCAGCCTTTTACACTTTTTTTTTTAATACATATATTACATTTAGATCAATGTGAGCTCACACTTTTGAACGTTTTAGCTCTGTCAGCTATGACTCGAGAGCAAACATGCAGTCGCGCAACGTTAAACATAATCGGCTTATGCCGGCAGCTTCGTCATCCCTAAGGGACCGTTACGAATTTGAAAATACAAGCTATGTTGAAATTAATTTAATTTTCAATTCATCCATGCACTCACTCTTTTATTTATCCTGTAAGTTGACAGCCCTTAACTCAATAATACCCCAAAAGTACATAGGACAGACATTACTATTGGCAGATATTGAATATAATATTCATAACTATGTTTTAATCGGTGCGTAATCACCCAAAACTAAGAATCGTTACTTTTCCTTAGCTTAGAAAAAGCTGTTTATGTCTTCTTAGGAAGTGGATCGTCTTCCACAGACGCCGCCATCTTGCACCGCCATGTTTCTACAGCAGCCCAGAACGGATACTGGCTCTAAATGGGGCCTTTTACGTTATCTGAAGGTAGGGATGCGTTCCAAAACCCGGCATTCAACGGGCCCCGGTGCTAAATGATTAAAGATCGTATTGATAAGCCCCGACATTGCTGGTGTTTTTTATTAGTACTTTTTGATGTAATTTATTATCACGCTGCAGCGTGCATTTGCTCTGCTCTCTCTGTCGGGCTGAACTCCAACTACACACACGTATAAAGACACAAACGCACAAAGCGCGAGCAGCGAACCAGGTGAAATGACTGACACTCCAGTTGACGGCAACTCATATTTCCGAGTAAAAAGAAAATACTTTATCGATATAGCTGAACATGTGAAACTTCATTCAGTCGACCACTACAGTATGTTTACACAAGCACAGCATGAACGAATGGCCAAAAGCCACAGCTCTAGAACGAATATTTAGCTAGATCTAAATTATAAATAACTTCTAATTCTGTTCTGAATTTATTTGTTTTCTAGATCTTATATTCTTAAAAACAATTATTTAGTCATGTAGAAGAACAGAGTATTGATAAGAGTAGCCCTTAGCTGTACTAAAATCTTAAAGATGCCTATCCCTAACTGTAGGCCACCATAGTTCTCTGACACGCTTGGAAAGGGAGGGGCTAAGCTGAGGGGTATTTACTTGGTTGCAACCTGCCACAAATCGTATTTAGATGGTACAGATGTCTCTTATTTTGACTGATGAGACCTCTGCTTGTATAGTATCTCCCCAAATATTTTGTAGTAGTTCTGCACCTGTTAGGATGGGACAACATACCTTTCTCAATAGTATACAAGCTGTGTCATAAATCACTCCCTCGCTCACTCATTCACTACTCCTTTTTTTTTTTTAAATAGCTACTTTACTCTGAAGGTTGCAATAAAATAAGATTTTTGGACACTGTCAGTTGTATGATTGTGATTTTTGTAACTATAAATGTGTTGCATATACAGCACATGCCACTGACCCTTTTTCTGTTTATTGTGGGAGGTTTTACAGTACTATAGAGCATGCGTTTCACCCCAGAAATACGCCGCTTAAATACATAACTCCATCAAACTTCAAACCGGGCAGAGGTCTAATGAGTCAGAAGACTTGAAATCACCTAGTTTTCAGGCTCTTTGAATGGGCCCTAATGAGAGACCTCTTGCATGATGGCCTTTTCAAGGGAGAGCTTGGGTTGGAGATCATTTTGCTCTTTACTGATTTTCTTTTGTGAGTGTGACTGAAACCTTGACAGTGAGCCAATCATGGTTATATTTATTATGTCCCTGAATATAGTTTGAAGGTTTGTTCAATGGCCTGCATACTTGCAGGAATCACACGTGGTCCATGCAAGTACGCGAATGACAGCGCCTGTCGCAGCTGGCATAGACACACGGCCCTGGTGAACATACTCGATGTGCGCTCTTATACACTGGTGGCGGTAACAAACGTCAAGGGGCGATATATAGCTCATAACGTTTCTGTGCCCCACAGCAGTAAGCGAACATGCTACCTGTGGAGGAACATGTACTGCTGTACTTACTGCTCAGATAAAAGAAGAGAACACATGGACAATGGGATTTGTGTCTGAATAAAGAAGTGAATAAGTGTCATAAATATGCTAATGTTCAGCTACAGCTTCGTCAACCGTGGTTGTTTAGAGCGGAAGTGAACCCAAACAGAAGGGGTCAAATTTCCCTTGTCAGACTGCAGCTTACACCTGTGTCGCGTTACGATTTTACATTACATTAGTCATTTAGCAGACGCTTTTATCCAAAGCGACTTACAATAAGTGTATTCAAGAGAACTACTAGTCACCAGAAGTCATAAGTGCGTCTCCTTTTTTAAACAAGCATCTAAGAGCATATCCAGAGCAAACTTACAGCGCAGAAACAAACTAATACAATAAGTGCAACAAACTAATAAGTGCTAAGTGGAAGGCTCAGGGTAGTACTTCTTGAAGAGGTGAGTATTCAGCCTGCGCCGAAAGCTGGGCAGCGACTCCGCTGTCCTGACGTCAGTGGGGAGTTCATTCCACCACTGTGGGGCGAGGACAGAAAAAAGCCGTGATCGGCCGCAGGGACCTCTGAAGCGACGGGGCAGCAGAGCGAAGTGGTCGGGCGGGGGTGTAGGGCTTGACCATGGCCTAGAGATGGGAAGGAGCTGTTCCATTCACTGCCCTGTAGGCTAGCGCCAGAGTCTTAAACTGGATGCGAGCTCTTACAGGGAGCCAGTGTAGAGCACGGAGAAGGGAAGTTGTGTGGGAGAACTTGGGGCGATTGAACACCAGGCGAGCTGCGGCTTTCTGGACAAGCTCCAGAGGTCTGACACACTCCAGAACGCCAAGGCACGTGAAATCGATCTTGCGTAGCCAGAAGCATGAGGGTACTTGCGTGGTCCATGCTTCTGCTCTTGTATCCCTGGTTCAACACACACAGGTTTGGTTGTATTGACTTGTTAGACCTCTCCTCAGGACAATGTGGGCAGCTTGATTGACATCTTTCTGATTGTGTTGTTAGTGTTTTTTCACCTGAAATAGTAAACCCTTTATGTGGCAAGCAGAACAGCAAACACTTTCTGACCACACTAACAGTTTTTTCTTTTTTTTTCTTTTTTTAAAGGCTAAGCGGCAAAAAATGTAGATTTAAGCACAATATTTTGTTTTATTTCGCTAAAATCATGTTGAGAATTTTGGAAATGACAATCTTTTTTCAATAAACGCTCTGGATTTAATGGAAATGTTTGGTACTCACACAAGTCGGAAACAATCCATGTAATTGTACAAATAGTATTATACTAATACTTTAGTGTAGCCTGATCTTTATCTGCAACAGTGCAGAAAAACTGGTTTTAAATATGAACAAACATGCAAAAAAAGAATTTTGAATGTCAACGTTATGAAACTAATTTATGCAGCCCGACACAAACTCGTATTTCCATATTTTATACACAAACCTTCCTTTTGCGAGATAGTGGCGTTTATTTGAGGCTCTGCTAACAGCCTATAATAACAACCATACCAAGATAGTGTAGGCACTGTCCTTGGTCATTGCTTTGTTGACATAGCCGGGTCGGCCGTGCACGCTTTCAGTGCATGTTAGTGCATGTCAGCCTGCCCCACTGGCTAGCTCACGGTTCCCGCTCTGCACTGCAGGTAAACACTGTCAGCTCTGTTTTGCTTTGTTAGCACCGTTAGCTGTGAGCCGCTGGTTCGCCGTCGCCATCTTGAGAGCCATTGAGAGGCAATCTCTTGCCGCGCCAGCACCCCCCACCACGCACTGATGAACATAACTTTATCTATAAATCACTGATTTACAGGCATAAATACTGTAGACTTTCAATTAAAAAGTCAAATGAGTGGGAACTAGAAAAGGTGCAGTCAGTAGAGAGCCGATCTCCACCAGGTCTGTCTGCAAATTTTACAATTTTTCTTTGCAGTTTCCTAGTTTTACTCTGTATTTCATGGACTGAGCATGTCACCCCAGGTCTCTCTGAATTTTTGAGAGTATTATTTTTCAACTTTCAGGTACTTAGCGTGGAGCGAGGCGTGGGGACACAAGTAAAGGAGACCGCGGATCACAGAGAGGTGACTAACAAGCCGATAAATGGGTGGAAAGACACATGGGGCAGAGAAGGGAGGTGAGATGGACATCATTTTCACCTCAGAGAGTGAGAAAAGGAACAGCTGGTTGCTCAGACAGAAAAAAAAACACATTGCTTCCATTTTTCCATCAGTTATATTCAGGTTGAGCACAAAGAGGTTGAGCACAATGAGAATATTTGCTTAATAGTTGTATTTGTGACACCGTGGGTGAGCCTGTGTGTTTGATTAGCTCTCACTATGCTTTTCTACCCAGAGATCAACACTTAAAAAACGCTCGCTGCATGCACACACACCCCCACACACACCGTCTATATGAGTGTGTTTCTGTATGTGTGTCGACTTTGCACCTCCGCTATCTGAAATGGCATCTTCGTTTTCCTACCCTTCGTGTGTGTGTGTGTGTGTGTGTGTGTGTGTGTGTGTGTGTGTGTGTGTGTGTGTGTGTGTGTAAACTGCCATTTGGGAAAACCAATTACCACAGGTATGTAGCGCCCTGCTAATTTGTTTACATGTGTTTTGTTTAGATGTCTGGTAAAACAGTACTTTTGCATTTGTGTTCACGGTTTGGAGAAGTGCTTATGGCGTCCGTGTCCTTCATGAACTCCCTGACCGCCTCGCCCTGGTCGTTCTCCACCACCAGCACCACCATCAGCAGACGCTTTCCTCAACGAGGAATTGAGAAGGGGGGAGGCTACAGGTAAATAACATAACCCTTCGCTCTAAGATTTAGCCAAACAATGAATTTATAAAGAGGAAAAACCTCATCTTACACACATGTGCGCACACACACACACACGTTGCATTGCCTGACATTCATTCATTGTAAAATTAACCTCAAGACGTATGTCTTTATCTCTAAAATCTGCCCTTTTCTTTGAGGATCAGCAAAGATTTTTTGCTGTTACGTTTCCTCATTAGTCCTCACAAGTTTAGATAAACTCCAACGCATTTGCACACATTTCCCCCTGGGACTGGGTGTAATTATGAGTTTGGCCTGTTATGGTGTGATAACTAATAAAACTGAGATTTCTGGGGGAAATAAGGAAGAGAAAATTAAAGTCTTGGAGTGTTCAAATCCTAATTAAAATATCTCAGTGTTTATGGTGTGCAGGACACAGGGAAAGCAGGGGATGAAGAAGTATTGGCGTTAGTGCAGGGAGGGAGACGGGAGGGACACAGTGGGTGAGGAGGGAGGGTTATCATTTTTTCACAGGAATTTCTTCATTTCAAATCTTCATTAGGCGCTCCCTCACTTTATATTTGTTCTCAGCTGCTCCATCACGCCACGGCAGCCTCTGGTCCTATAGGCTGTTTAGAGCGATATACTCAATATGCCTCAATGAGTGTGTGTGTTTGTGTGTGACGGGGGGAGACGGAGCGAGCAGAGCCTTCGTGTCCAAGTATGTGTGCATGCTGGCTCCTGATTATCCTTTGAGTTTAATAATTACAACTCTTTGTCATTCATCCAGGTTCTATCAGTCTCCACACAGAACACTCCTCCCTCTTCGCTGCCATGGTTTTCTTTATTTCCCTTTCGTTTCTGTCTCTCCTCCTCCCCCTCCCCCTCCCCTCTCACGAGAAGAGCAAACACTGGTTTTGCATCAGAGAACAAAAGACTTTTAACGGGTGAACAAATAATTTGCTCTTCTCCACACTCTGTCGTACAGCTATCACTATGGGATGAGCCTGTTGATTTGATCATCTTCTCTTCTCTGTAAATAGGCCTGTCTGGCTTTAATCGTTTAACACACATAGGCAGAGGTATAGATCTTAATCTGACTAATCCTGGATTACAACTCGGCTATCAGACGCTGTATGTGAGTGTGTGTTTGTCTGATATTTGAATGAGTGACTGTGTGGATCTTTTTGCAGTGTGTATGTCTCTCTTTTTATACTTTATTTTCAAGTCTGATCCCCATCAGCTTCCACAAAGTAGTAAGTCTTCCTGGGCGGGTCCACACCAAATAATACAAATATACAGTACAATAAAGAATGTATATAAACTTGTAGTTGCCTAAGCTCAACCAAACTTCTTCTTTTGGTGAGTTTTCTTGTCAACAAACAAGTTTTTATTTAATTGAATACTTTAATACTGCCTTGTCTACTTGCTAGCAGTCCCTCTCCTCCTCGTCTTTGTTGGAGCATTGCTGCACTTCTTTGCACATTACTGCCGCCATCTGACGATTAGCTAAATAACATTAAATCAGCGGCAGTAATGTGCATCAGGCTGCCTCTGCATGCGTGTGTGATACAAACAAAACCGAGAGCCAGTCATTAAAATATTCCTCCGCAGGGTTACCAATGGTCCAAAACCACAGGGTATCTTTTTATGGGCTGTCCACTGCAAACCCAGACAGGTGTGTGTGTGTAAAGTTAAATCACGTAGAAGAAAGTTTCCAGAAGTTGTTGCATTAAGATTGTTTCTGTGATAGACACTCGTCGGGCATCAGACACAAAAACATCTTTTTATATTCAAGCCCTAGGCTGCAGAAACCAATTAAGTCATACAAGTCAGTCAAAACACCTGAGATAATTACACACAATAAGACAAACATTGGATCTGAGGATGTTTATCATTTTATGGATGTTTTTATGAATTATTGATGGAAAAATGATAACAAAATGTTAATGAATCAGTTTTTGTTTCTGTGACTTTTTGTCACAACATCTTTTGATCTTTCTTAAGTTGCATGTTCCAGACAGAAGAAGCGCTACACAACAGTTCTCAACCACAGTACCTACAATATATTCCACCAATGGCATGAATCATATACTAGTTTTTCATAAAGAGGTGGGCTGTGTTATTCCAAATGACATTTATGCAAATTTGTATTTAGACCCCACCGTTAGCCATGAAAGTTGTTGTCACACACAGCACAGAAAGAACAACGGACAACTAATGTAGCTGACTGATAGCTAGTCTGTATGCATGTGTGTGTGTGTGTTTGCTTTCTATATACTCTGTAATGTGACAGTATATTTGTATGGATGCAATGTGACGGTATTTGTTTTCATTAAAAGCTCTGACATTTTCATTTTTGAGAGCTGAACAAATCAGTTTTCACTTTTCCTCTCTGACAGCCTAATATTCCTCTGCAATAACACTTTTAAGAGGGTTCATTGTGCCCATTGTTGAGGTTTTCAGTGTGTGTGTGTGTGTGTATGTGTGCGCATGTTTGTGTGGAACTGTGTGTCACATATATGACCTCTTTCTCTGTCTGCCCCGCAAAGACTTCAGCTTTCCTGCCTGACTGAACACACACAATGTAGCTGCCCGAGTAACACGCGACAACCAAAACACACCCGCCCCTGACCCACATGTCTGTTATTGGTGTCTGTCGCCAAACGGACTACACACACAATCACACACTCTGTCATCCATGCATGAACACCTAAGACAGACGATGGAAACTTCAAACATGTGAGAACTGAGAGAGACAGAATTGCATTTTTTAACTGAACATCAAAAATGTATTCAATTATAAGTAAAACACATTATATTCAAGCAGAGACATAACTATGCCACAGCCACATTTATCTAACTCAAAATCAGTGTGTTCTGGTGTAAAGTGACTAAAACTGCAAACAAAGAGCCTCTTCACATCTATCTTTGTTGCACTTTAGGATCATCAGGTTGATCTCGAACGCGACCCAATTTCAGGCTTTCAGTCTTAACTGATTATCTTCCCCGATAATCAACTCTCCAGACACATGCCATGCGGGCAAGTCACGGCCGCCCACAATTCAGATTCAAATGTTTTGTAGAATATTTACAACTTGTGCTGTGAGAGTAACACCAGCTGTAGCACGTGCAATCAATCATTCAGTGTGAAAGACTGATAGTGTTTCCTCAAAGGGACGTCAATGTGTGCTTTGCAGTCACTCGCGTTAACAAACATGGTTTCTTCACATCACGTGATCTTCATCAGCCGATGTCCAGTCGTCACTGAATTGTACTCGTTCAGATTTTTGTTCAGATGACACCTGAGAAACTCCTCCACCTGTTGAAGTACATGTGATATGACCAAGAGTTATTAAATTACTACATTTTCTTTTCAACTTGTACTTAAAATTCTTATTTCATTTCATTTTGACCGCTGAAGATCTTCATTAGTGAAAGTGAAAATGTGCAGTTAGTGACGAAACACAACACGTTATTTATATTTATGCTACACAGACGAGTGAACGTTTTCCCAACTCACTTATGGGTGAATTTCACCCGTGTAAATATCACATCAGATTTACTTAAACCTGCATTAACAGATTTTTTGGCAAATTGGGGGCGGCAGAAACAAGTTGTAAAGAAAATTACATTATCACATCAGCAAATCTTTCAGCTGCGAACTTGTTAGCAAAAAGTTGCTTATTTGCACGTCCATCAGTTACGCAGCAACATCATTCATTGAGATTATGTTGCTGTTCAATATTCACATCTGTTCAACAGCCATTCTCTAACTGTCTGGTACTGAGAGGGTTGTGAACAGTGGGCTTTTACTGCCTTTTCACCTAAAATTGCCGCCTGCTGCAGCAGAAAACTGTGCTATGATAGCACTATCAAAGGTGCCCTGTGGAGTTTTTGTAGAAAAATGACATTCGGTGTTTTTCACCAAGGTGCATTGTGTGTATCCTTGTTGTCTAACGGAGGAGTTGAGCGAATTTCCTTCCTCCTATAAAATATTTACGAAGCTGACTTTTCTTTTTTGGAACATCATAAATCTTGCATTGTGTACATCCATGCCTGCTTGTAGGACTGTTGGGCAAAATGGCCTAAAATTACAATCCAATTTTTTTCACATCGCGATTCATGATTTGAATCGATTTTTTTCTTCTTCTTAAAAACAAATCTGATTCTGCATGATGTAGGATTGTATGTTCATACAGCCGAGTTTACCCAACAACTTTCTTTATACTTATTGTTCCATATTGTTTTGTTCTTACTAGCACTATTTTTATTGACTTCTTCCCACTCAAATTTTAATTATTTTGTACTTTATGTAAATGAATGATAAACATTGCATTCACACTGTGTTGTTCTTAACCACCTCCACATGCTTAAGTTGCAAATTGTGATATTACTCTCTGCATATTGGATGTACTTTCACATTTATTTTTATGTAGGCACTGCAATTATAATTTAAACTCCCATGGTGCATTCTAATGGCAGGCTTTCAGGGGTAAATAATTAAATATGGAAAAAGATTGGTATACTTTGTTTCTACCGGATCAGACAAACAAACAAATGAAAGGACTCTGATAGTATATGAAGAGGAGGACCCCTGCTGCTGGCACTTTGCTGATTGGAGTTGTAAAAGACGATTGGCAATTATGGGATAATGCTGAATGCTAAAAAAAACCTTGTGCACTTCCACAAGAGAGACATAATGGCAGTAAACTGACTAGAATGTAACTTATGAGAGACATTACAGTCTAAAGTTAGCTATGATGTCGGCTAACATTAGCCACCATAAGCTACTGGTCATAGCAGACCGAGTAACTCTGGAGCAGCAAACGCCCTGAATTTAACTGATCAATGTTGCGTTTTACTGCTGATGAATTCAATTTTCTTTCTGATAAGAGGATAAAAATGTTATTCGTTAAAAAAGTGACATACTCTCTTTAAATTGTAAAAAAACAACATATATTAAAATATGAGATCAATATTTGTTTATTTGTTTGTTTATTTGCATTATATTAGAATCGTAAGCTCACCCGGTAGAGCGAGCGCCCCGTGTAGGCTGAGTCCTTGGCAGCGGCCCGAGTTCTGCTCGATTCCCATTTGAGGCCCCTTTCTCAATAAAAGAATTGATAGCTAAGTTCAGTACATTAAAGTTACAACAGTACATTCTGGTGAAGTAAATGTTCAGTGACTTGCCATAAACACACATTCGTCCTACTATGACATTGCTTTGCTAGAAACTGTTGTGGAAAATATTCCTATACCCGCTTTGCGTGAGTCTTTTAATGCTGAAATACATAATACCAAAAACCGAGGTTGTCTTTTAAGTATTTATTCTCTGCGCAGAGAAGGTTCAATCATCACAACAGAATGCGTACAGTCTCAGTGAGGAAGAACCAAGTGAACAAGCTTTCCTTATACAGAATGAGCAAAGGTGGGGGCCGACGGCCAATGTTACTGACATTTTGGTCTCAGACTTTTGGTCTCAAACTGAAAGGAACAATGAAAAACAAACGGCCAGCAACCAAAACAAGCGGCCCAAAACATTCTCATACAACACAGTTAGTTATCTTTCCCACTATGGTCAAGTGTGGTTTTCTGTGTCACCCCAAATCAAATTAAGTCTGATGTCTTCATGCAATCGCCCATGAGTTTAAGATTCATAAGAGTCATTGAAGATATTTTGACATTTTACAGGAAGAGGAAAGAGTGATATTGTGATACAAAAATACTCGTGAAACAAGAGTAAGATGAACGTCCGCTCACTGTCCGTCCTTCTGCTCGTCGACTCACCACACTTCAGTTTTTCTCTGTTCATCTTTTAATAAGTTAATTAGTGCTGGAACATCGTAATGACTGTTGTCAGGCAGCTTCAGGCTTTATTGGTAAACACCAGCCGGAGGACTACGCAAACCACACACACAGACACACACACACAGACACACACACACACACATTCAAATGTACACTCACACACATAAGCATCAAATTAACATATAGAAAGAAAAATACCAGTAAAAGTAGGACAAGAGAGCATGGTACTGAGCCAAACTCATCAAATACAACTTCTGACAGAATTCTTCATGAGTCAGAATAAAACAAGAAAACAATATTCTCTCTATCCCTCTGTGTGTGTGTGTGTGTGTGTGTGTGTGTGTGTGTGTGTGTGTTTGGCTTTTTTGTGTCAACAGTAAATAGCAAAGAGATTATTCTTTTAATTTTCTGTGATCAGCCACTTAATTATCGAAGCCTGTCTGTGTGAAGAAGCACTTAAGATTTTGTCTTTTTGGAGTGAGCACACACACTCAATTATGTGTGTGTGTGTTTTCTCCACTTAAGTTGTTCTGGCCAGTAATTTGACTTGTGAAAGAGGCATTAAATGCTAAAGAATTAACATTTATTGGTTATCAAAAATTAAAAGGCAGCTAGTAAACAATGAAACAGAATGCCTTGCAAACATTAAACTCAAAGTCAAACACTATAAAAAAAATAAACAGACACCACAAGAGAAAAATTAATTGTAGAATTATTAAAGCCAAATTCAGCAATGAACTAGCAGCACGTCGTGGTAGATGCATAAAACTGTGGATTCACGACTGAACGTGTATGCACAAAGACAGAAATATGCAAATATGTTCTTTTCTTCAGATTTATAACGAGGCACGTATGCCTATTTCTGTTGTGTGTAACTGGGTTCACATGCACAAGCCTCATTTCCACTCCCACTGATAGACATAAATAGATGCGTAAATGCTCTTCAACACCTGTTTGCATATATCGATTTGTATGGCCGCTTCAGCACTCATTAGACATGTCAATGAGAAAAACGGGAAAGAATAAGTGCAGGCTCAACAGCACCAGCACAGCTCATTACGGGTGACCGTTACACATGGCTGTGGCTATTTCTAGCCCCAATACTGCTAATTAATGACATGTACCTGTAAACTGTCATCGCGTTGATATCATCATTATTAAACGTCAGAAGGATGATCAATGATTAATGTGGCGCAAATTAAAACAGACTTTACAAAGTGCTTCACAATTCAGCACAAAATTAAACGTTAAGACTACTCGCCATTCATTAACTCGAATAGTTGAAATTAAAGTTATTAATTAAAATGTATTCATTATTAATTCATTCAAATGGCTCATTATTAACAATTAGGTTTAGAAATGGGACTTTGATTGACATTTTACAGAACGCTGTGTAACCTGCAAAAATGATGACATGATCATTTTTTGTGAGTACATGTTATTTAAACATCTGGCCCCTGACAATGTATCTGAAGGCAACAATAGAATACCACCTTAATGGAATAGTTTAACGTTTTAGGAAATACGTTCAATCACTTTCTTGCTGAGATTCAAAGGGGATGACAGAATTGATCCCACTCTTATTTGTCTAATACATATAAGTTATAGCCAACAAGCAGTTAGCTTAGTCAGTATAAAGACTGCAGTGTTTGTGTATTCCGAACCGGAATATATAGCCTCGGTGATGTCATGGCCGTGTCGCAGGGACTCTCTCGTCCAATGAGGCACCAGGTTGTGGTTTAAACCAAATATCACACTCGGGTGAGATTTTAACGCCTGATGGGGATTTTAAGTACTTTCACAGTTTAGGCTTTTGTTATTTACAAGTAAGCCTCTCTCTTTGTTTCTCCCACATGGTGAAGTCCCAACAATTATTTGTAAAAAAAATGTTTCTAATCAAAGAAAAAAGTTATATTAAAATATATTAAAAACACAGTACAAGTACATTGTAAATGGTACAACAACACAAACCACCATAGAGCTTAATCAACACATCTGTCTGAAGCTAGGTGCGGTGTAATTAGCCAATTTGAAAGAAGCGATTTTTGGATCCAGCTCCTCCGCGACCCTGAATAAGATAAGCGGTTACAGATAATGGATGGATGGATTGGTTTGTCCTGCTGTTAAAAAAGACAGAAACCTGTTAATTAAAAGATGCTTCATGGACTGAGGCTGTTTTTTTAAGATTTATTGTGGCTGAGGTGGAAAGCCTGAAACCAGAAGAGTCCAGACTGATACAGCAGCAGATGAATGCCTGAATGTTTGAGTCTGCACATATCTGACCATGTGGTGTTCTATTGGATTAGAACAAGCGTGATCAAGATTAGCTAACTTTTTTTTGTGATATTGAAGATTTTTTCAAAATGTGTCTGCTTTTAAAATTACGTTCTGAATAATATGACATGAAGGCAGCAAAACACCGGCTTCCAACACGCCTGTATTTCACTGATGAAAACAAAGTGTGTAATGTCCCTTCTCACTTTTAACCACAGTAAAGACCGCCTTCTTTTGTTGTTGTTCCCATTGTTGGATTTCGGTTTAGTAGACCTTTGTCATCCCGAACAAATCAGTGTAAAGTTCAATTGTCGGCCACTTGAATACTGTGTTGACACTAGAGAGATTTTTTGGCAGAATCTGATTTTGATTTCTTTCTGTCTGACTATCATTGACAGCGAGGATCCAGATTTATTAAAGCTTCTCGCCAATAACTTCTCTCTCTGTGATGGCCTTATCAATTAGACATTACTCCACTTTATCTTCACATAGCAAATAGTTGTTTGCTGCTATATTAAATGCTCTGATTTATGAATTTAGCGCCTGAGATCTGTTATACAAGCACTTAGTGAGGAATCACAGTCTCTGCATGTTCTCTGCTGCAGCATCACACACATTCAGTGGAAGCATTATGTGAGTTCATTCTTCGTCTGGTTGCTGTAGTCTTTTTATGCTCCGTTGCTCCATCGCCTGTGTCTGTTTCCCAGCATCTGAGTACTTCAATTCGACAGACATCATGAAACCATGTTTAGCAATTTATATGCAAAGCAGAGAGAAGAAGAAAACATCTACTGGAATGATCCACAGTTAACGGGGAGAGATATAATTGGACAGAAGGTTGCTGGTTGTGGATGTGTGAGATTGCTTCACAGACAGAAAAAGAAATGCGCAGGACGTACATGCACACATGCGATTTAGACATCTACACAGACAAGACACCTCGTGAGCTCTTTAGCAGAGGTCGAAGGTAAAGATGCTCAGAGAAGTCTATTCATCAGACCTGAGCGGGGGCTCTGCAATCCTTGTCTTCCCTGCAGGGCTGTTGAGAGTGGAGGAGGCGGAGGATTCGTCTGATGAGGTTTGATACAGATACTGAAGAGTGTGTGTGGTTTTCTGTCGCTTCAAGTTTGAGCTTGTATGTTATGGACAGGAATTATTGCAACACTGATGTTTGTACTTGGGGCATATTTGCATATACATAAGCATTAGTGTTTATGTTCATGTGTGTGAGAGGGGAGGAGACGGCTCTTACAGTGAATGCATGTGTTGGTGTGCACTACAGGGTTGATGACCGGCCTTTATTTAGTGACAAGGTCATGCAAACATACTAATTTCCATAAAACCATTCATTTAAATCGTCTCTCCTGGCTTATCTGAATATTTTCCCTCCACACAAGGACATTTCAGTAGTCAACCAAATGTCAAAGGTCATAGGATCACCGGGTAAACACCGAGTTATCCCCAGCAGTCCCATCTCAACATCTTCTAATAACTATGATGGTAAATAATGTCCTGTGAGCAACCCAGAGAGCATTTTGTGACAAAACATTTGGAATGACTGAAGTTAAATTTTGCAGTACAACATTCCTTTAAAAGTGGGTGTTTTCTAGGTATGGGCATGAGTACTGGAGTAATCAATTTAGACGTCAGTATTCATTCAAAGTATCGAGTAAATCACATCTTTTATGAAGATTAGCCAGTTCATCACAGAAAGTGGTGACTGAAGATAAGCTCCTGTTAAGCTTCGTGGAAGGAGAAGTCTTCCGCAAGTTGATGGCGTTTGTTGAGCGCGAGTACAAGCTACCATCGCGGCGAACAACAGCTACTAGTGAAGGAGTTGTAATGTTATGAGGAAAGCATGGTGGAAATGTGGGCTGATCTGCAGCTGCTGCCATTATGGGAATGCATACACGTTATTCCTATGGTCTCAGACAGTCCCAAGTTTAATAGACATAAACAAACGCTCCCAAAGCCAATAACTAGTGTGAAAACTCTAATTTGTGATGTCATCAAGTATGATGACGGATTCCTAATATGGGTTACATTTTCATTTCCATTTCCATGGAAATAACATATTGGAATTCTTAACTTAGGTTGTATTCTCCTTTAGCAAGAATCCATTTCAAACTAAAATCGTGTAGATGACATTGACACAACTATACAGGTTGTTACAAGCCAACATAAATCTAATACCAACTCTTAAATTTAAATTTTTTTGGATCAACATGACAAATCAAATTGAACCTAACCATATCATACCAACCATTCCTTAACAAGATCATATACAATATCAATATACAAACTGGATCCATAAATTACAAATGTATCAGTTACATTTATTTTTTCAGTTGTGGCATCACATCAAAAGGTAGTTTATGTTGCTTAGTTGGTGATGCAGTGAGAAAGTACCAGCTTCCTGCCTCAACTGCACTCAAACATTTTTAACTGCAAAATCCAACCAAAGACGAGACAACTCTTGTTCTCCATTATATTTTGACTCCTCCTCAGTGCCACCTGGTTCTCTGCAGTGATAATGTAGCATGATAGCTATTGTATTTATATAGCTATTTTCTCCTTTTAAAATACTCCGATTACTTCATCTGACTGTCTGACTTCAACTGTTGGACACCTGAAGAGGTCATTTTCTGCATTTAAAGTTGCAAGATCCGAGACTGGGAGCATAACGATTGCCTCGCAACATGTCGACACACGGGCTGCTCATAGCTAACAGCGCTAACAGCGCTAACAGCGAAAACTACGCCGAGAGTGCTGGCTGAGCCCACAGTGTTTGCCTGAGGAGGAACAGGAGGATTGGGGCTTTGCTTGTGCGGTGACGCAGTCGGCCGGGACGGCGTTATCAACTGTAACTGCCGCATGGGAGCAGTGCAGAGCAGCGGCCCTGAGCTGAGCAGTGGAGCATGCTCACATGCAGTCACACATGCTAAAAGCATGCACGGCTGGCCCGGCTATGTTAACAAAGCAAGGAGAAGCTCTGATAACAACATCTACATTTTTTTCTTTCCTGCTCCATTAATTACTTTAATGACTCCTCAGATATTACAAGGAGTTACAAGGTTTTAATTTGTCATTGTCATTGACAGGGTTACACAACGACCTTTAGATACATGAGAAAAACAAACAAAAAAAGATATTATAAACGGAGGGTGTCGGATGAATTAAGGAGTCTCACAGCCAGAGGAAAGAAGCTGTTTTGAAGTCTGGTGGTTCGGCAGCTTATACTTCTGTATCTCTTCCCAGACGGCAGCAGGGTGGACAGGTTGTGGCTGGGCTGGATATTGTATTTTAATATCCCCTATATCTATGGACCTGAACCCAGGTTGGGAAGAACTGTGACAGCTTCAGTATTTTCAGTATCTCAACACACGCCACAACAAAAATACAACAGAATATAGAACTCAGTTTTCATTTTGTCGGTAATCCTCTGATTTCAAAAACACAAAGCAAACTGACAAAGCGGCTTCCACCTGTCCTTCCTGCCTCATCTGATTTGGAATTACTGAACCCATCCGCTTTGAGTACTCCAATCACATCCATTGAGAGAAGGAGAGAGAGAGAGAGAGACAGGGAAACAGAAGAGAGACGGAAACCAAGAAGCACACAGACACACACTTGTGCAGAAAGTCCAGTGGAGAGTGAAGTGAAGGAGGCTCTGGGTTGGGACTTAAGAGCTCTCATACATCATCCCGTTACCCCGGCTGTGTTTATGTCTGTGTGTTCTCGCATTTCTCCTCGTTTGTTTCTGCATGTTGTCTGATGTTTGCGTACACGCAAGAATTTGCCTTTGTGCATGTCGTGCGTGAGCAGCCAGGAGACGGATGCTATTATTTGCTTGTGTATGTTTCCTCTGCTGAGTTTACTGCTTCCATCCATCATCAGAGATTTCTACTGTCCTCGGACGGGCAAACGTTGGTGTCAACTGCGCTGACTAACACCGGTTTACACACCAGTGGACTGGTATCGAGGATGAATGGTATCAGGGACTCAGATTATGTCTTTGGCAACGCGGACCACTGAGCAGAAAAGTGGACTGGATGAACGATGGAGGGGCCACAGTCGCAGTTCAATCAAGAACGCTGAAGATTGTGGTCGATAACTTCATATCAGAGGAACAGCTGAGTGCAGGGAGGTCGACCAGCGGGGTCTGCTTCAGGGATGATATTTGATAAACTGCCCCACAGTTCTGAGGATGGGCTCTTCTCTTTTGAGGGTGAAGTAGCAGCGCAGCAGTGGTTTGAAGTTTGATATATGTTGACTGTAGTAAATAAACAACATATTATCAAAAAGCATGATCCAAACATGTCCTCTGAGAATTATGTTCGTGTTGTGCTAATTTGCAGAAGCAAATATGTTACTATAAGAAAATTTGCTGCCAAAATAACGTTTTATGTCAACATAATTCAGACTCAGATTGAGATCTCGGTTAGATTTTTATAAAGTCGACAGGACAAGACCCACAACAGCTTGGCTGAATGTTGTCTAAACATAACCACACATGGGACTCAGGATGCTATTGTCCTGAGCTTTGGACCCCAACAATCTCCTTACAGCTTGCGTGTGGTACAAACATGTAGCACTTCCTTTTTTTGGAAAAATAAATCTATTTGATTTGGAGCTTCATCAACAGACACATACACAAAGACAGATATGTTGATTTGATCATGGCTATGATTTTTGGAGATGGCCTAAATTCTGTGCAGGAATATTAAGGCTCTTAATAGGGATGCACTGTGCACAATTTCAAGGGAATCGGAGTCTTTACCACTGCCCTGAGTTGATATTTGAACACATTAATTTGCACGCCTGTATTTGCATGATGTGTTATGGCAGTTTGTATCAACAAGAATAATTTAGAGTCACAGAGAAACTGTATGTGGCATTTTAAAAATCACTAATGAATGACTGAATGGAGCCTCATTCAAATGTGGAATGTACCAAATGTTATGAAAACTGGACAACATTTATAGAAGCATTGGTGAGAATATTGCATTCCAAAAAAATCAGTTTAGCCATTGCTGACACTGGACATGTGTCTTAAAACTGGCGATCCTGGGAAAAATACAACTTTGTTGCAGCGCGTCAGAGTTCAGGATTTATGTGCCGATTTAAAGCGCTTTGTAATTAGACTTTGTGGCAGTATTGAATCTGGAGATTCACCAAAAACTAATCAGTTGTTCTCTGGCCTAACTTTCCCCCAAATGTTACTGAAATCTGTCAGCAAATGTATCCTGCACACTGACAAACACACAAAAGGTGAACATTTTCCTCACATCAGACTACTGGCAAACCATATGCATCAATTTTGTATTTCTGTTTATTTCTGCGAGATGGTGGCTCTGTCAGTGTCTGTCTGTCACTGCTACTTAGCTGTTCCCTTCAAGTACCTCAAGAGAAACGAAAATGTGTCACTAAGATTTGTTCAAGCGCACATTTTCTGTTTGAAGCTTGGAACACATCACACGATTTAGAGCCCAATTATAACCCGGGTCTGACCGTGACAACGGGCTTTTCAACATTGTGGAGAGTCTGCCGTGGTCTGCAGAAAAGAGGAGGGGTCACCTTGGACAGTCAACGCACATTATCTTTAGAGTGCGTCGGGCATTTGGATTCAAATCTCGGCCTTTCAATTGAGCCTCGCGTTCAGAGCAGACGAGATTTGAAACATGTCTGGTTTTGAGGAATGAGATTGGTGCAAATTGGAACGTAATCCTGCAGTTTGAAGTGTTGGACAACTGTAATCTGAGTGCAGTCTGCTTGTCTATGACGGTAATCTAAAAAGCCAGCCTTATGAATATGTGATCAATCATTCCACCACCACACACGGTTTAAAAGTAAGACCAATAGTTTTCTTAGCACTTAGATAAATCACTGGGAACAAAGCCGCTGGTGTCTTCAAGAGAGAGGACGTTAGTAGTTACTCATAAAGGCACTACTGTACATGTGAAAAATGTTTCACTTTCCCCTGCTTCGTCTTGATTTGATGTATTGTACTTTGTGCTTGTAATTTTGAGGGAAAAGTCTTTGCTGAGATTAACGTGAACATGATCAGACAGACATTTGTCGAATGTGGTTGTCTTTTCCTTTTTGTACCCATGTGTCTTGCTTTCTCATATTTTCTTGCTAGATAACAGCTTGGCTGCAAAAAAGGATTTCACTTGCGCACGTTCACACGCACACACACACGCTCACACACGCACACACACACGCACACACACACACACACACACACACACACACACACACACACACACACACACACACAGAAGCAGGGGGTGCAGAGATGTAATATGTAGTGACATGTTTGAGTGGAGCTCAGAGACAGAGTGAGTGAAGCAGGGAACGTCTTTAATGTAACACCTACTCATCTACATGAGAAACAAACAAGTTGAAGACAACACCACTTCAGACAGGTTTAGACACACACACACACACACACACACACACACACACACTGAAAGAATATAAAGGCTGCACTGCCAAAGGAATACACACCATATTCAGCCATGTTCTCTTACGCTTGGTACCAAATATTCAACGAGATAGAGACGGAAATGTAACGTGACCTTCCCTTCCCTGCATTGGGAATTCAGAAAATACCACGAGCACAAGATGATATAAATCCGGTGCACTGTTAACCTCTGCAGAACATGCAAACACGATATCTTACCCATCACTTTCCAATGACAAACTGAAAAATAAAACTGGAACAGCTTTGTAAAGTCGCTGTGCAGTTAAATGCCCAAAACGTGAGACTCTAAAAACTTGTCGTTTGCCACCTCTGAACACATCATAGATTTTTGTGGCGTTGTACGTGGACGTGTGGCTTTCAGGTTACTAATTACAGAGCGCCACTCTGCATGGAAGGAGCTGTTGTTCAGAGTGAATGGAGGCGCAGCTATCGGTGGAGAGTCCGTGAGAAGGCACAGGCTATAAAGACGGTGGCCGTGATAAGAACAGGTTGCTAGGCACTCTTTTTTTCTCCCCTCACCTCTCTTTCTCTTTCCACTGGAGCTCACTTTATCGAAGCCGAGCCGGTTCATGTGTCTCGAGGATGATGGGATAGCTTCTGGAGGGCAAAAAAGTCAAAGTACTTGACTACGAAGACACACTGGGGCCAAAGGTTTAAGTGTCGGTGCTAAACTGTATTCCCTAAGGGGAGATTTGTCTTGCAGCCGCACGTAAAACACAGAACACAGAGTCAAACATGAAACACAATAAATACACAACACAAATACACAGGTCTCTCCCTCTTTTCTACCCGTTAAAGGTTTTTTGGGGGGAGTTCTTCCTGTTCCGATGTGAGGGATGTCGTGTGTGTACAGCAGTGGCGGGCCGTCAGGGCCTGCAAAGCCTTCTCTGCTGGCCTAAACAGAATCACAAAGTTATAGCTATTATATAATTTAATATTTTTTCTTAAATACATTTAATTTTTTCTTATATGTATTATAATTTATAAAAATATTTTTCACATTATCTTATTTTCTCATTGCACAGCTACTGTGCTCCTCAGTTGCTCTGCTTCCAGTGCAGCTTGTTTTAAGTAGAGCTTTTATCCAATCAGATTTCACCTCTGTGTCTCTAGTAAGAAGAGAGGCCCCAGCCTGCAGACTCACCCAGTGCTGGCATATGCAGTTTAAATTGAATGGGGACGATATTGTTGATTCAACCAATCAGATCTTTAGTTTGGGATTCATGGCCCCACCAGAACAGTTTGCAGGCCTAGTTACGTCAGCTCAGAGTCCAGATGCCTCTCTGCCAGCAAGGTGCAGAGTGTGCTGTGATTGGTCACTGGGCGGATACGTGACTATGTGCCCGCGAAACATGATTGCTAGCAGAGCTTTGTAGCAGACAGAGTTCAAGTGGAAATATTTGAAAGACATTTTACCTAGCTTTGTTTTTTTAATATGAAATGGCGGAAGGAGGAGAAACGGATTTCGTGGCGGAGTTACTGGGAACACTTTTCTCAAGAAGGACATTTCTGAACAAACTGGACAGTAAGAAACACCCCACAGCTAGCAGCCCTGACCAGCCAGGAGAAGGATTTGTATGCAGCGTCGGAGAAGCGTTGCACATATTATGGCTGTGAATGTGTTTCATTTTAACTGAGCGTCGGTACTTTTGGAGAGACTCGAGTGGATCTACAACTCACAACCGCGGCCCGCCCTTCGCCGGTCCACGGCCGAAGACGACCACCGAACGCGGTCGAAGACGACCACCGAACTGCGGCGGAAAACGGACCACCGACCGCCCGCGGAAGACGGACAAGCGACCGGCAGCGGAAGACAACCGAATGTCGGTCGAAGACGACGACTGAACAGCGGCGGACCACGGACAACCGACCGGCGGCAGATCCGGTTGGACTTCTTACTGGAACTGATGTACTGGGATTAAACTCTTTGTCAGCATAGACAGCATTTGGTAAGTGAACTTCGTTTGTTTACCTCTACTGTTCATTTGTCTATCGTGGCGTTTTTATGAATAGTATTTGAATGGCTCGTGCTCTTGTGGTGGAATGCGTGGATCCGCTGCAGGTCTGCTGGATTGATTTGTTGCTTTGTTGTCATATGAATATATGCGACTGCTCTTGTGAGCTTGTCATTGTGTTACATCGATTTGGACTATATTGTCCGTTAATGATGCAGCGTCCCGTCATGCTCGTATTCATGTATCTGCACATTTTATTTTATTTGTCAAATGTTGCAGTGTTATGTGAATACGCGGCTTTTACACGAAACAAATAATAACCCATAGCTGTGACGTCATAATGAGGTTATTAGAAGTGGAGAACAGCACTGAAGGCCCAGGTATAAAATCCACGGCCCGCCACTGGTGTACAGATTGTAAAGCCCTCTGAGGCAAATTTCTAATTTGTGATTTTGGGCTATACAAAAATAAATTGAATTGAAATATTTAGAAACAACAACAGCACATACATACACAAACTGGCAGTAAAAAAATACAAATTGTTGACAGCCTGGCGTACATCCAACCATTTATCATCCCGTCTGATCATAAATGCTTAAAACAAGCTCATCATTATTATCACCCACCAATTTTATATGGACGACAGATCCTCAGCTGAGTTATGACAACATGAAGTAAAATATTTTTCTCCAGCATGTTAGACCTTTGGTACTCTGAATCTCCGTCCAGAGGGGACAATCTCAAGCTCTCCGTGCAGAGCACGAATCGGAGACCGTAAAATAAGTCAAACCTTTGAAATTGCTCTTTTTTTGGAAGATTAGGCAGAAGTTAGCTGAAGAAGTTAAGTTAGATAAGACAGTGTGGCGTCAACGATCCTGAAGCTATGCGGTGCAGCCCGTCCTGTGCCAAACCAAGTGATAATAGAAAAGATAATAACTGACTATCATGGAAATACAAGAAAGTATCTTAAGTTTTCCACAAACTCCAAGATCAATTTAGCCTCAAAATAAAGTGCAGTCAATTTGGGGCTTTTTTACAGATTGCTGTGATAAATGTCATTGAATTTCAGTTGATTATCAATTACGATATATATATATATATATATATACGTATATATATATATATATATATGCAGTTATTTGTAGTCCTAAACTTTTTCAATGGTTTAACTCTTAAAACCTTCCCTCTAAGAACAAGGAAGCAGTTTCGGTTAAATGTTAGTCAACACGTTCCGTCATACTTTTTCTTTATTAAACCAAGGCCTTTGCGTCACCTCAACCAAGTTCGTTTTTTATTTTATGACGTGTCTTATAAGACAACTTCATGCCGACTACCTGCATACATCGCAGGTAGAATGTACTGTGCACTGTAGCCATTTTTATCTAGAGTAACATGCAGAATTATGTTATTATTTTAATTAACAGTAGGTAGAATTTCAGTCGATCAAGATCTTCTTTGGTAGACTACAGTCCTAGTTATGGTCATAACCGTGCTCAAAGTTACATGTCAACTCATGACAAACACGAGGATGACACATGATGACGGCCAATGAGTGATCGATATGTTTTTCTCTCCATATTGGCGCAAACTATCTCTGCAACAGATCATTCAATGGTTGAAGTGAACGCTACAACAGCTGTTTACACCTTTGAAATGGCTGCAGCCACTTTCTCAGTTATATTTCCTCCTGTCATTATCACAGGGATTGGCCCTTAAGTGGCTGCTCCCTCACCCCGCTTCCTAAAGTAGTTACACATTGGTGGAGGGAAGACTTTGTATGCAGCTTGAAGATGGAAGCATTTAATCTTTTTCAACAGCTGGAGAGAATGTGAATGAGCCGCAGTCTGTTTTTAAAGCTCCTCCTGCCGTTTTTAAAATAGTCTGATCTGCACAGGACGAATGAACTGTAAACTGGGTATTCGTGTTTTACTTAGATGTATAAATACAAACGAGTTTGTATGTAAAATGGGGAAGTTGACTGTGTGTGTGTGTGTGTGTGTGTATGTGTGTGTGTGAGTAATTGGTGATTCTGACCAGTTTGCTGGATCATTCAATGCCAAAACAACTGTAACGGACGGCTGAACAAACCCATTACTCTGGCTCAGTGCTTCTGACACACACACACACGCACACACTCAAGACTCAACAATGACCCGCAGTGACTTCAGACTATCACATGACCTGCTTTACACACCATGGGAAAAGGGCAGGCAAAGAAAGAAGTGGTGGGGTGGAATAAAGAAAAGTTGAAATGGATAGTTGGGGTAAGTACTGGAGGAAATCTGTGGCATTGTTTTATTGTTTTAAATAAGAGCAAGAGGAATTAATTAATTCTCTCAACGTCTCTCAACAAAATGTGTGCGATAGAATATTTCCAATCAACTTCCCGACACACAATCAAAAGCAACCCTATCTAACCTGTACTATCATCTACAGGTGTGTGTGTGTGTGTGTGTGAGTGTGTGTGTGTGTTTGTTGGGAAGGTGTGGGCATTAAATTGAGCGATGGAGTGCACTCATTGATTTCCACAGTAAAGGAAAAGTAATCTTCTCTGGGCTGGGTTCAATTCGTGTGCGTGTGTGTGCCTTTCTCTGTGTGTGTGTGTGTGTGTGTGTGTGTGTGTGTGTGTGTGTGTGTGTGTGTGTGTGTGTGTGTGTGTGTGTGTGTGTGTGTGTGTGTGTGTGTGTGTGTGTGTGTGTGTGTGTGTGTGTGTGTGTGTGTGTGTGTCAGGATCGCTCTGTGATTGAAACAGTGGTCAGAAAACAGTATTAGAGATTTTATAGGCTCTCCTCGTACATTATATCACTCCCAAATCAGTTGATAGCAGATCCTAATTGCAGCAATAAAACAGGAACAATGCCTGCTCCGCCCTCACATGCTTTTATTTGCGAGGATGTGGAAGGTTTCAGGTCAGGTTCGCCTCTACAGCTCTAAATTGCTTTCCAGCGAACTGGTACATGACATTTTTCAACCGGTAGAAAGGAGAAATACGCTCCTTGCCTCACAGAGCAAGTCGTACTGTATGAGCGAACAAAGCATCAGAGGCTTGTGAGATTTATAATGCACTGTCTGAAATTGAGGGACCTTTTAATATGAAAAGGATTCTAAAAACACGCTTTTTTTTTAACAATATGAACACTTGCACCATCCTCACAGCCTCTGCCCCTGACAAACAAAAGGTATTGTGGATATTTAGATGTCCCTTTATCATTGTAGTCCATCCTAATGCTTTGTTGTTTAACACATCCCAATGGGAGACACACGAAGAAATACATCTTTTTTTTTTCTATCACTAATGGTCAATTCCAGAGACACATAGAGGACCTTAGAGATGAAACATAACCAAGGTTAATTCAATATAATCTTCTCCAAGTGTGATTTATCCGTTTGCCAATAGTGCAGACAGACACTCTGTCTGGAGATATTTATCTTATTGATTTAACAGCATTTTGTTTTTATAATGTATCATTCATTAGAAGACTGATGTTGTTTGGACACATGAAAACATATAAATCTCCCAATAATGGATAGCGGTGATGGGTTAGGTGATAAACAGTCTTCATGTGTGTGTGTGTGCGTGTGTGTCCGTGTGTGATAAGGAGGAAAGACATATCAAGACAAACTCTTGAGCAGTAAATGATAACCAGTAGATAAGTAATTACTGGCATGCAGTCTTCATGCTTACACTTAGCCTTGGCCCCTAGACTTTACATTTAAAATATGTCATACCGATAAATATTACTTATCTAGGCTTTGGGAGGGGTTTACGAATTTAAGACCTCCATGGATTCAAAACGCATTGTATAAATGGTAATAATTAAACCTCAAGGTGTCATGTCAACTGTTTAATGGATGAGTCTTGTATAACGATGGTCTATGGGGAAAACATCTTTTTTAGGCCGCAGGGGGATTTTGCAACTGCAATATCTTAAGTGGCCACTGGAAAGCAAAATTCCAGTGGCCAAAAAAACAAAAATTGTAGCAAGGCTGAGTGATGGCACGGCATCCAGCTCTCTTAATTCATCACGAGTGAAGCATTTAGCAGCTAAAGAGACAGATGTTTCCAGTTGGCAGAGACCAAAAACAGAGCTGAAAGCAGAGTAAATATAACACACTGCTAAAGCCTTGACAGCACACTCACAGGACGAGTAGACTTATTTTGCTATTGAAGCTTGAATAATGGCCATCGTGAGCACGAGTGGCCCTTCTCCCGCTTCTCACAGCAATTTCAGCTGCCTGTTTTATAAAGTCCGACATACAAAAGTATTGAATACCAGGGCGTTAGAGGAATACTTCATCCACAAAATAACCATTTGCATATCAATTCACTGCTTATTACCTTGAATTCTTGAAGAAAACTTTTCTCGCATGTCTCCTCAGCGAACGGAGAACACAAAATGGATATATCCTCGTATGTGCTGCGAGTCTAGACAGTATACCGATATGTTGGCAGTTGAAAAATTGTTTTTAGATTGAACACTTTTGGTGAAAATGCATATTTTTAGGAAGTACTAAACATACGACTGGATAAACAAGACCTTGACTATACTGCACGAATGGTGTGAATGGTAATGGATGTATTCATATAGTTTTTGCTGTTGTTAAAGGTGCTAAATACAAGAGTATTTCTATTAGAGGTCAGAACAGATGGAACGTTTTACAAACTATCGTCATCGCTGGAAATGGGCTCCCACACTGGGCCACGACTCCTCAGCCACCAGTCACACGGCGATGTCACGCGGCGATGTCACACGGCGATGTCACACGGGGATGTCACACGGCGATGTCACACGGCGATCGGCGCGCAATGCATGCCGGTTAGATTTGTGTCCGACTTGATCCCGACTTGCTCTGACGTCATGCCCACGTGGTCAACGATAGATCGAGGCGCCGCAGTTGCTCTCCACCGACTCCGTGACCCAGGGCATGATGGGAAACGCCTGGCTGTCTCCAGATCAAAGAACTGATTGGCTCTCAGATTTGACAACAAATTCCATGTTTCTATGAACTGGTGTATTAAAAATTATGCAAAACTAGCCCTCAATAGTAAAACACGTCACAAACTCTAACTAATGTCGCGGTGAGAAACTGATCAGCCGCAGCCTCCGTATCAGCGACGGTAGACATTAATCCACTATATCTTATAGAAAATAGTTGTTTGCTGCTATAATAATGCTCTGAATATTGTATTTAGCGCCTTAAATTTTGGATTTACTTCAATTCATCAAGGATTTACTCCGTTTTCGGATTCTCCGTTCACTGTGGAATCATGTGAGGAATGCACTTTATTAATGTAGCTAGAGAATGACAGCAAAGCGGGGGGAGACAGAGGAGCCACGGTTCAGAATTGAACTTGGGCCGCTGCCAAGGACTCGGCTCACATGGGACGCATGGTGAACTTGAGGTCACTCCGGGAAAAAGGTTTTCTTCAAGATTCAACCGAAGACGCGGTGAGTGATTGATGTGCAGATGTTCGTTTTGTGGGTGAAGTATTCCTTTAAGTTGGGTTTCTTGCTCCTGTGTGCTCATGTGCTGCATGGACCATTTAGTTGTATATTCAGTTATTCATCCATGCAGTTGGCATGAATAAACTTTAAAAAATATACAGTTTAGTTTGTCTCGGTTTGTTTAGGGAGAGAAAAAAAAATGTAATACTGAAGTTTGACTTCCTCAACTCAAAATGGGCTCTTTCACAGTTTTTCCCAGTTTGTTAAAGTCATAATATGAATAAGATATTACTTAATTGAGATAATAAATTGATTCAGTGATCTCGGAAAGTGGAACGAGAGGTGCGGTTCTCTGTGTGTCATGAGGACTGTCTGGTTGTTTTGTTGTTTTCCTGGATCTCTGTCTCCGTCTTAAGCCCCAGGCCATGTTCTCTCCCCTAACTCCCCAGATACTGCCATTCTCTACCTGCCCACCTTTTCACATTCCCTCATCAGACCTGCAGTACATATTCAGTACCAGCTTCTTTTCCCGAGTCAGTTAATGTCGCTTTGTTGCTTCATACCGTTGCAGATATTGTCACTCTGCTTGTCTTTACAATTCTAATGCGCACAAGTGACGGACTTCAACGCTTCTAAGAACGCTTCAGTGGGGATTGGCCGTTTACAAATAGTAAAACACAATAGAGACATACTTGTGATTTTCAGGCTATACCGAAAAATGACTTAACTTGTCACGGGCAACACTTTTTTCTTTGTTCAAATTGTTATGGCTCTGCTCTAGTGACGCCCAGAAAATCTGCAACACACAGTCGGTTTTATTTTCTAAATCAAGTCATTTTTATTTTGTAACACATTTGATGCAGAAGCTCAGTTGAGCATTAGTAGACCAGTAGACTAAGTCAACGATAGGGCCGGATGATTTGTCATTATAAAAATTGAAATAATAGCCAAATGTAGAATTACTGTACGACTTCTAATATGAAGATATCTCTGATGCAGCTGCAGTGCAATGACGAGTAATAGGAGATGCACATATTTCAATAATCTAAAAGCCTCAGCATTAACATCAGGCTTTGATCCTTTGAGTCCTTCAGAATGAAAAAGCAAGAGCTTATTTCAAGGCTCACCATTTTCCACAAACTGCAATCACAATAATCATCACAATCACACATGAAGAAATCCATATCGAGCAGCGTGATGCAACAGAAAGCACGTTTAGAGTAAAACTGGTGATTCTCAACCAGAGAGCTACTGTCCTCTGTTTTTTACATGTATAATCAGTAATACGGTCTGATCACACAATTACAACAGATTTCAGCAGTTGTAGTTACCCTTTCAGCCTCACTCTATTGTTGATTACATCTGTTTTGATTCGTCAACTGACAGTTTACCTGCAGGGGGGAAGCAAGGACCGGTAGAGTGATTGCCAATCATACAATCAGAGCCGCTATTATGCTATTATGAATCATACTTATTCTACTGGCATGCACTCTCCTGTGGGTTTGACAGAGAAACTTTGTACTTGCAACAATTTTAGTATTACTACGAACTGCACGCCAGTGAAATGTAGGAAATGCTGTTTTACTTGCCGTGAGTCTTGGCCCTGTTGCACCAAATTCCATAGAAAACAATGAAATGCTGCGCACAAGCGATTCAGGAAAGAAAAAAAAAGCCCCGTCTATAGCAGGAAAAGAATCTTCAGAAGAAATCAGATGATGATGAAATTGTGAAAATGTGTATTTGAATGATTAAACTGGCATTAAGAAATACATACACACAAACGCCCTCCAAGAACACCTCAACATCCCCCGTTTAAAAAAAACATTTTTTCCAGCGCCCCCAAAGTTCTCTGAACGCCGCCCCGATGAGGAATGCTACTGTAACTGAAAAAGCAATTAAAGCTCATTTTCTAGAGCGATGTTTTATAGTTACAGTTTCCCCTCATTGATTCCTCATTTCACCAGGAGCTGTTAGAGTAAATAGTTTAAGGGGGCGGGGGAGCTAAACCATGTAGTATCTTAAAAAGTATTGGTCAGAAAATGTCAAACCTCAATACATTGTTTTTTTAGATAATGTGCCAGTTGTGGTATTATTTTTTTTATTTTTTTTTTTTATAAGAAGTCGTCTCAAATGTGTGTATGACTAAATGCGTACTCATTCAAAGACAGTGTAATGAAATGCTAAATGACCATAAAACAGTATTTTATTTTATATAAAAGATTGATTTGCTTGCCACAACAAAAACATTGGCTATTGGCCAAATATATATATTTTTAAATCCAGATTTATACAATCAGTGCATCCATAGAAATTACCAGTTGTTTGTGTATATATAATAATATGAATAATAAATCTATATTTATTCTTTATATATTCTGTTAAAACAAAGTGTTGCCTTTCCAAAATGAGTGAAACCGAACATTGCCTTCCTCCTTTTGCAACTTTTTGTTTTTGTTGAGTTCTCTGCGCATGATTTATCTATTTGTCACTTTTCTTCACTGTGGTGTAATTTGGGGCGTGCGTGGATCATTGGGTAGAGAGGGTCGTAAGGTTGGCGGTTCGATCCTTGGCTGCTATGTGTCCTGTGCCAAAGTGTCCCTGAGCAAGACACTGAACCCCTCACCGCTCTCCGGCCACTTCTCAGCAGCCCACTGCTCCCAAATGGCTAGGGGTGGGTCAAATGCAGAGGCTACATTTCATATATGTACAATGTATAATGACGATGGTAATAAAGTTTAAGTTTTATTGGAAGTGTGCATGTATAACTATTGTACAACCTATGCAGTTAGAAGTAGTACTGTCTGTGTCACTGAATGTGTGAGCTGTCGATGGTGAAAACAGAACCGACTCCGACCGGCTTCATTTTCTCTGTCAATGTAGTTCTCTCTCAGTAGACAATTCATAAATGCTGAGTAAGAACTAACAACAGCATTTCTTCTCTCCATAATAATCAGTATTCAAAAGTACCAATGCCACATTATAAGGCAAATCCAATCGAGTTGATGATGCTTGAATCTTCATTTAACAAAAAAAAAGGGCCAATTGTCAGTGGTGACTCAACTTGCAGCAAACTGGAACTGAAAAGGGAACAGTTTATGTAGAATTTGTAATTTTTTGCACCTAATTCATTTCAGACCTTGGAGACAGATAATGAAAATCATTTCTGCAGGCTTGTACAGTAATTTTCACTGAGTATTGAGCCAGGGGAGTGTAAATAATAGGGAAGCAAAACTTAGAAAGGACTCGAAGATTATCAACGTAGCAAAGACGAAGCTTGTGTGTGAGTGAAGGCAGCGTGTGTGTGTGTGTGTGTGTGTGTGTGTGTGTGTGTGTGTGTGTGTGTGTGTGTGTGTGTGTGTGTGTGTGTGTGTGTGTGTGTGTGTGTGTGTGTGTGTGTGTGTGTGTGTGTGTGTGTGTGTGCATGAAGATAAAGGGGGAATATAGAGGTTGCTTAATATGGAAAAGGATTTCTTCTTGATGAAACATCACACACAAAAGAGCAAACATTTATCCTCAGCTACTTCTTCCTCCAGCTGACCCGTGGCATCATGCGTTTCATCAACCCTGTTTGTCTGTGTAACAGTGAGTGGACACTCAGTGGACATCCTTTTCTCATCACCCCCACATTTTGTTTTCCTTCCTGCGGCAGAAAATGTAATGTGAGACCTGCTGCTAATAAAATGCCCAACGCTGGGGACTTTGAAGATCTTAATAGCGCAACTGCTGATGCAAGTCCATAAACGCGTAAAAATTGTCGTCCTGCACCAGCAAACAACAGCACATGCAAGTAATTAATTACCTGGCATGATTGCCCCCCCCCCCCCCCTCACTCTGTATGCTGCTGTTGCTCTGTGCTGCTAATGTTGTTTATCCTACTTCTTTTTTTTTGTCGCCATTATGTGTTTGATTCCTGCAACCTAATTTAATTTCCACTGCAGAAAGCTTCCCAACGTCGCTGTCACTTTGTGTGGTAAGAGGTGGTGGCAGCAGCTCTGCTAATTTCCCTCTCTGCGGAAGCTCCAGCCGTATGTTTCGTGTCTCGGCATCAACTGCGGTGACATAGTCACGCACACCGAGGCAAACGCACAGTTGCACGTTCATGCACACTTCCCAATAGCCTGAGGACAGCCTGGAGCAACTCCAATTAACAGCAGCGCCCACTAAACAAAAATCGCAACCTCCTCTGTTCTGTATATTTTGTGGGACTTTCAAAAGGGGACGCTCTAAATTGTATCCTTTAGGAGGAATATTTGCCCTAAAGCAACATGGCAAAGAAGACAGACACACACACACACACACACACACATAGGCACACGTCATCACAACACACATGCACGCATAGTGCCACTGGGAGATGTTTCATCTGTATCTTTCCGATGACTTTTTATCTTTATTACCATCGTCATCATTCTAACCTCCGCAGTACTGAACATCTTACCCTGGAGAGAAAACGCGCATGCATACACACACATGCAATGGCTAATGTGCAAAGAAAGACAAACAAACACACACACACACACACACACTCTCTGTCTAATGAAGGTTTGAGTGTGGGTGGATAAGAAGAGGATGCTGATAAGGAAGAGATAGAGGGTCGGATGTAGAGACATAATGGATGAAAGGGAAGTCAGAGGGGTGGGAAACAATGGTGGAGCTGCGTGGTGTGTTGAGAAAAACATGAAAAGCGGATGAAATGAGTGAGAGAGCAAAAGTAGGAGGGCAGGAAAGCAATGAAATGGCTGGAAGAGTAATAAAGGAGGGACGAGAGCTTCTGTGGTTTGTTCATCCCAATATTGAAAGTAACAAGGGACGGAGGGGAGGAGAAAATAAGAGAGGGAATGAAATGGCCTTGAGTGGGGCCGGTGATATGCACGATGAATAATGGAAGGGCAGAAGCTGCATAAGAAATTGAGATGCTAAGAGATCGGGATGACAGGAGGGAGGTGGCGAAAATACGCATTGAAAGGAGATATAAAATTAAGAGAAGACAAAGGGAGGGTTAACACAAAGAGGTTTGTTAGAGAAGATTCAATTAGATTTACTATAGAAAAGCAGAACAGCCTGACGTGAGAGGGGGATTTAATTATGGTAGGAGTATTATCAAATGGGGCTAGAACTACAAATGCAGCTGTCAGTTCATTTTTATTTTTTGTTACCAATACCTGAATACAATCTTCTTCTTTGAGATGCTGTGGTAGATGTGTGGGTGCCATTTAACCATAATCTTTTACATGTTTTCCAACGACTCTGATAGGTATTCACTTCTTTCTGGGAGTATGATGAGAAGTTAGATATCAATCTCATGTCTGTGTGTCTGTGACTGCGTCATCGCCATTCGAACCGTTTCAAATGTGAGTCAAGCAGGCTGCAACCTGCGGGTCTGAAAAGTGAAGCCAATGCGGAAGTGCCTTAAACCTGCATTCTTCCAAATGGCCAGCAGGGGGCGACTCCTCTGGTTGCTTACAAAGTCTGATTGTATAGAAGTCCATGAAACAATGACCCTGCTTCTAACTAGATTTATTACCCCAGTAGACATTGTAAACAGTTTATGGTCTCAATCAGTAGTTTAACGTATTCTCCAATACAGCATGATGTTTATTTTGTAAAATTATAGTCCCATGTAGAGTTAAATCGACAATATAGCAGGGTATGCTTTAGGGCGGGGCTACCTTGTGATTGACAGGTCTAACCCTTTCAGAAGTGCGTTTTCAGATCATGAAAGTAAAGATTTTGGTCACCTAAAAATGACTTTTTCAGCATTCAGTTGTACTTAGCTCCACGCTCTCGTGTCACTTCTGGTTGCAAAAAAGCCAATATGGCGACAGCCAAAATGCCAATCTTGAGGCCTCAAAACGGCAGTCCAATGGGTGATGTCACGGTGACTACATTCACTTCTCCTTTACAGTCTATGGAGTCAAGAAGCTGAGCACTGTGGCGGTGGCAGGAGTTTGAAAAGAAGTCTAACAGGCCAATACATTGATTTGTATAATGTTTTTGTACATGCTGGATGTAGCAGAGAGCATCAGGATGACATATTAAGCTGAACTACAAAGGTTCAAGCCCCCTGTAGGGGGGCCCATGTGGGCTGAAATGGCCTTGAGCAAGACAAACAGAACTGGTATAGCGTCCCCTGCTACCAGGGGACACTGCTACCTTTGGATACACAGACTTTCCCTTGTGTGATCAATAATGAATTATGTTACATTAATGCGGCATAGGCTATGTTGAAACCCGGCAGCTCAAATTGGATTCTTGGCACCCAGAAATCTGATAAAAGCAACAATCCGCATGGAAATCAGATTCCCCTTATTGACTCTCAAGCACCTATTTTTTTCCCCGACTCCCTAACCAGCTCCACTTAAGCTCTACACATCGCAGTCTTTGGCCCCCGCTCTTTTTCATACAGCAGAGAAAAAGTCTCTTTAAGTTGAACTCTAAACTTCGACTGTGAAATTGACCAGATGTGACAATACAGATGATTTAATGTGCCTGTATAATGGAGCCTTTTCTGCACTTCCATCAGCAGTTAGAGGGTCCCTGCATGAGAGGTGATGGAACAGAAGCACTTAAGTTAATTAAGAAGCCTTATCTATGGTCCCTGCGCTCAGAAAAAGAGACCCGTTTCAATTGACGATAGCTACGTAATTACCCTTTATCTCCTCGTAGAGAGGTTAGGAGTTCTTTAATGAAGAGCAGTTTTGTTTAAGAGAAAACTGGAATATAAATGGTGGGTGCAGGCATGTGTGTTTGTGCATGTGTGTGTAAAAGATAGCTGTGTATGTGTGATATGACGGTGACTATTTAAAAAATTGAATTATTAGTCTCTGGTGCGATCATTGTCCTTCAGCTATGAAATGAAATTCAATGTCCTCTTCCAAACCAATCAGTCTCCCTCTCTCTCCCACACACACAAGCACGCACGCACGCACACACACGCACACACACACACACACACACACACACACACACACACACACACACACACACACACACACACACACACACACACACACACACACACACACACACACACACACACACACACACACACACACACACACACACACAAAGACAAAGACACATTCATGTACATACGTTTCCAAAAGCTGCTTATGTGATTTCATGAGCCATCTTACATCAGAGAGGAAGATCAGACAAAAGATTAAGCCAAAGAAATGGAAACAATACCTCTGAAATATAATCCTTTTTCTTATATTGATGACCAGCTTCAGATTTTTACTGCGTGTGTGTGTGTGTGTGTGTGTGTGTGTGTGTGTGTGTGTTTGAGTTATTGCCTCAGATTTGGAGTGTTTACTCCCGTCTTGGGAAGGGCGCCACACTCCTCCGTTGGCTTTGCAACACGGTCTCTGGCTCTTGCGAAGAAAGCAGACTCATACATTACAAAGTCCTACCTTGCATCCTCCAGCTCTGGTTCCTGTTAATGAGAAGACAGCTTGTGGCCTGATGAAAGTGGCCTGGCAGTAATTATGAAAAAATCGACTGTTGAATCCGAATCATTTTACTATTTACCAAAACAACAACAACAACAACAACAACAGGGATTTAGTTCTGGTGCCATTATTGAGGTGGTATTAGTGAATGTGCATGTTTAGTATAAGTCGTTATCAGTGAACGATATCACATTAGAGTAACTGACTTCATCCTTCACAGACGCACGTCTTTAGCCTGTGGCCTTTAATCACGGTTACCTTCTGCTTTCCTCTCTCACTCCATGGTAGAAAATTGAACTCCTGCTGTTGTGGTGCCCTGATTTCATTTTGCTCACATAATTGTTTTAACATGCAATTCAGCTTTCAAATGTATATTTCTAATGATGGACCGGATCATTGCAGAGTTGTGCTTTCTAAGCTCTACTAAGTAAAACTAAGTAATGGGCAGCGGTGAATTATAACGCAATCATAATGTGTTTAGATGTAATCTTGTAAAATGTAGCTATATATATATATATATATATGCATGCAAAGCGAGATGAAATAGATATTAGGGAGGAAATTAAGACCTGTTTAATTTACTAACACTAGATCTAAGCAGCTTATAATACAACTATTAAGGCCAGGGTTGTTTTTAATCAAAGCAAGTGTTTAAATGAAAATACAATCATTTATTTTATACCACTTACATTTTGTGTTATATGCAAGTAACCACTATAGACAATAACTTAAGTCAAAAGATAACATTTAGAATTTTTAACAGTTTACCCCGACTTCGCTACTGTTGAACTTATTTGTCGGAACGTTCCGGGACCGTGGGAATAAAAGAAGTTCATCTGGAGCCTTGCAAAATCACAAAAATATACTGTTAGTACTATTTCAGGCCTCCCTCTAAAGCCGATCCCCCAAAAATATCACAATAAAGTAAACCATCGTTACATCGAGGCCGGAAGAAATGATTGCACAGGCTTATTAGTCCTGCAACAGATACCAGATTTGTGTCTCTTTTTTTTGTCATTTCACTCATTGATAAAGAGAATTTTAACAAAAAATATAAAAAAAATATTTTTGAGGAAGATTACCAACCATTGCCTTTTTACAATTCACCTGCAATGCAAAAGGCAGTTTCCGGCAGTGTTGTAAGTCACAGTGTGCAAAAGGATGGAAATCGTGTGGTTTGGCAGCAGGAAGAACCAAACTTCTGATCCAAGGTGTAATTACCAGTAAATGTCACTCTCAGATATATATGTCCAGAGTCAGGGTGCACTCAAGCAGATGCATACCTCTCATACCGCTCTTTAGTGGTTCTGTAGTGTGATGACAAATATGGATTCGGCTGCTTTAAGTGAAAAGTAGGTTTTAAAGTGAGAAGAGAAGAGAAAGATCAGCAGGGAGAGATGGAATAAAATCACCTGTGTTCCATTACCACCCTGTTGCTGCGTGAAAGTGCAGTTCGTGTCTCCACGGTGCTTTGTCACACGCTGAGAGGCGCAGTGCTACGCACACACGCTCAATCCTCTTTTGTTCAAAGACGCGCTCATCCAGGCTGCTTTATGAAACAAGGGTGAGACTGGGCTTTGTAGTGGAGCCAGTTTTGGATTCGTGATGGTCCGGGGATGATGAAGGTGAACGAGTGCTGGCGGTGGAGTGGACTCTGTAATTGATCATCTCCTCTTTATGATCTTTAAAGAGCAGAGCATACGCTCCGTCCTCACTCCTGAGCCATCGCACGTTCAGGAAAACGGGGAATTTTAATTCACTTCATGAATTGTGTCATTTTGACCTCCTCCACTGCCGAACAAAAAAGTTTGCGGAAACATTTCAGGTTTGAGGTTATAGTTTAACACAGCAGCATCGGTATCAACAGAGACCAATGACATTCACATTCATTGTCCATATTTCTCAGGTTGTCTGTAATTTGTTTTCTTTCACTTCTCTCCCTGCTGCATGTCCAATCAGTCCCTTCTGCTCAGGCACTAAAATGATCAGATGCTGCATTTGTTTTTTTTGTCACATCACCTGAAGAGCAGCTACATAAAGCAATGTTGGTCACTCAGATGTTCAACCCACATGAACAACTTACATAAGTACAACTTAAGTACAATCTGATTCATTACAATTCAACTGCACCGCAAATTACAGCCTCCAAAAAGAGCATGAAATTGGAAAAAACACCTGAACGATTCCATCAAAGACCCCGTTATAGGAGGTAGAAAAGTTAACCAGACATGCCGGATTTAACAAACCAATTAGTCAGTCCTCATTCTTGGAGTTTTCATAGTTGTAAAACAAAAACATGGTGTTAAAAAAACTTGCAAACTCCTGCAAATGTGTTCTCTGCTTCCATCGGCTGCAGCTGATCTGCTCCAGGCGCATCTTTCTCTGTCGCTCAAACACACAGTCGCTCAACATATTATACTGATCTGATACCAACAACATCATATTTGTTTTGTAAGAGAAAAGACCTGAGGGATGAAGACTAAGTGGTCAATTAGGAAAGTGCACACCGGGTTTAATTTTGCATCTATGATGAAGAGCTGCTCCCCTACTTTTCTCTCTAGGGAGCATCCAGGACTGTCTCCCAAGCAGCGGGGATACAGTCACGAACAAGCAGGGGTTAAATTGAGATGTATTATTTGTGTGTGTGTCTGTGTGTGTGGGGGGGGGGGGGGGCTCTGTGGTGTCGGTATTGATAAAAAAAAGCCTTTTTATGTTTTTGTATGCACTCTGGCACCTTATTTACACTGAATGTACATGTCTTAATCATGAAATATGTATTTTTATAAGTTATGATGTTAAAAACAAAAGTAGTTGATTGTAATTAGTAGTATTGAGTATAAACAATGGTGGAATGTAACAAAGTACACGATGCTACAACAAAAACATCAAACATCAGGAAACACAGAACATGAAACTCTTAATTACAATCACCTACACAGTCACACCTCCCCACCTTCTCAGCTCACTCTGCTGCTTATTGCTTCTAACAGGTTCAATCCCTGCAGGGATAAGTACGAGTCGTACTGTAAACAATAATGTTGAGTCGCCTCTTACCAAATTACTCTGAGTGAATGTTAAGTGTCCTCAGTGATGCGGTGAGTATGTCTCGGGCTTTTATTGTGATCGGTAAGAAGAGAAAATGATTACCTTTTATAAGAATTTTGTACAGGTGCAACTCATAACCCTCAACCACAGTACTTCAGTGCCATATTTTGCTTAGTTTGCTTTGTCTCTACGAACCATGGACGGTTGGCACTTGTATTTGCATTGTGCATATGTGAGAAAAACAGGCCCACTATGCCAGCAACGAGTGGAAGCAGAACGCTACTGCTCCCACTGCACTCACACACACGCACACACACACACACACACACACACACACACACACACACACACACACACACACACACACACACACACACACACAGGCGCACCTTAACGCATCTCCATGAATTCGGCTCTTATCAAAACACTGTTATACTTAAAGTATCGGTACTAATAAAATGGGATATTACTTTACCGGCAGAGTTTTGCAATACTTTTCTAGTATAGGTATTTAAATGTTTCCAATGCTTTTGGTTTATTTAACAGTTATCTTGTCACGGAGCCGCTAACGTGGCCGAAGAATCTTAGCTGTTAAATAATTTGTGCACATGAATTACTATTCTTCCTTTGTGTTATAGATTAATAATTTGTTCCCTCAAATGTCATATTCTTGTACACCATTAGAGTCTTAAAATGCTGCAAGCTGTTGGCGCAGAGCAGTGCTTCCCAACCTGGAGGTCGAGACTCCGCGATGAGGTCACAAGATAAATTCACGGGGGTCAGAAGATGATTAACAAGAAGAGGAAAAAAAATATTTCTGTTATAGAAAATGATGTCTTAACTTTTCTCTTCTGGCAAGCTGAAGAGACATGCTTGGAAAGGGAGGGGTGAGCTCGGGGTTCAGTTGGTTTCATTTTGTCCTAAACACTGGACCTTTTAAAACGTGTATTCATGCAATTTTTTGGTGTGTGAAAATGCTGCACTTGGCCTCGGAAATGCATGTCTGCAGTCTTGTAGCCAAGAGCGACAAGGCGGTGGATCAGTGGTGTGATGAATCAGTTAATCAGAGATCATTAGCTCTTGACAGCTACTCCACAAATCAAAGAGGAACCTCCGTGCACTCAACCTGTTTTTGTTTTTGCAGAACTTGTTAATGTTTCAAAAGTAATGCACACACCAGGTATGACAGGATGCCTTGAGCAAAGGTAAAAAAGTTAATGAATGCAAATACAGATCACACACACTTAGACTGCGAGGTGAAGGCGGGATGTCACCAGTGGGGCACGCTCACACGCACGAACATGAACTAAAAGCACGCACGGCCGACACACGGCTATGTAAACAAAGCACAGAGAAGCTCAGATTACAACACACACACAGAGGGAGAGCGGCTTCATTCTCTGCCCAGGCATCACTCCACTGTATCTTTACGTAGACCATCGTTGTTTGCTGCTTTATCGATGCTCTGAATATAAGATGTAGCACCTCTAACAGGGCGATGCCATTTTTTTGAGATGACAAGAAAATATGAATGAAAAGCAGTAAACTTAATTTGACTGTCTTGCCCTCTCTTTCTATACTCCAAGTGTGTATTTATCAGTGTGTGTGTTTCTGCTAGTGTGCGTGTGTGTGTGTGTGTGTGTGTGTGTGTGTGTATGTTACAGCAGAGAGTACGATACTACAAAAAAAGAAGATTGAACAAGGAATGATGTACACTGATCTCTGTTAGAGGGCCACCTCTCCCTGGAGGCAAGATCATTTCACACGTAATGAAAGGGAACACACACACACACACACACACACACACACACACACACACACACACACACACACACACACACACACACACACACACACACACACAAACCCACACACACACACACACACACAGAGTCAAACACAAAAAGCTTTTCATCGCTTCAAACAGAAGATATCCTTAAGTGTGTGTGTGTGTGTGTGCGCTTGTGTGTGTACATAGGTGTGTACATGTGATAACAAACATAAAAGTACATTTCCATTAAAGAAAAAGAGAAAAAAATGCTGTTGATGAGGCCTTAAGATGGACTGAATGTCAATTCAGATATTCACATTGATTTGCATTTCTACTACTAAGAGGGATTGTCAGATTCTTAAATTTAGACTTTTTTTAAGGCCTGAGGAGGTAAAACTATCTCACGTTTATTTTTTCACAAGAAAAAGAGGAAAGAAAAATATCCATATATTTTGTGTTGCAGAACTCAGTTTCTTTCTCCTTTTCATATCTTCATAATCATCTTGTGACCCTTCAGATTTCTCTTGTGTCAATCCTGTCTTTTTAAGTGTATAATATAATAAGTGCTTCAAATTTGAAAATACCTTTTTAATGTCTTTTTTTATCATCATGTGGAAACGTTGTCTTTTTACTGCAACTACAATCATTTTTTATGATCACATTTTTATCGATTTTATTAATTATGCAGAAAGGAACAAACTTTACATAAAGGACATATAATAAAGACTAACATCCCCCCCCCCCCCCCGCCCCCCCGCCTATAATATGGAAATATCATACCATGAAGTGGGACTGATCCAGATTGGACCACAGCATGTCCAAAGTGGCACCATTACAGCACACTATATACACACCATATTTTCCAGTATTTGTTCTTATTGATCATATTTTGTTGACAATTGCGGTCCAGTCCTTTGATGGAGAATTTGGCTGCAGCCATTTCTGTGTAATTGCTTTCTTGGTGGCAGCCACGAGGTATTCATCCTGAGTCATGAGTTGGTCTGGGATTTTGTCCAGGTACAATGTGACAAAAGAGCAATCAACTTGTATTCCAGGAAATTGCATTATTTATTTTACAATCTCTTGCCAGCATGGAAAAATAAAAAGGCAAGCCAAGAAAATATGAAAAGTGGTCAGCTGTTCTTCTTAATACCACACTGCCTCCAGCAGTCATCCTGTCCCTGATTACCTCTTTGAGTAAATTTCCATTTTGAAGTCACATTATATGGACCTAAGCTTCCCATTTACCATTGCAGTCATCTTCAGATATCTCCAGGCCTCATTCTTTCCCCCATTTCTGTTTGACATAGACCGTCATGACGTTTTTGTATTCTATCGTATATTCTGGATCTTAGATTTGTGCTATCTTTCATCTTATGCATCAATGGATATATTGACCAGTTTTGGTTTACCGTCCTCCATTTGTTTGCACAAGTAGTTCCTTATCTGAGGATATCTGAAGAAATATATTTTTATATTTACATTTAAAAGGTCTTTAAAAGACTGACTCAGTTGCATCATATGATGCTCATTTAAGTACTCTTGTATGCTTCTCAAGGTGAAACATCTGAACCCCTAAGGGCTACATGGGTTTGGTTTATCCAGATAATAATCCATCAGGTGAACAACACTGACTGTTCAATGACTCTATTGCATTTATTTCCCTGTAATATCTGCAACTACAACATGATTTAAAAAAATAAAATCATGTTTAAGGTTTCAAAGATCACAGAGTTTTGTCTACTTTTGTCTTTTGTATCCTACAAAAGTGTAGCATATGAACGTTATTGCTAGGAGACAGTGTTGTTTGTGACTACTGGAGAGTTCCTGTTCCAAGGCTGGGAACCAGCGATTTAAGGAGCGAAACAAAGAATAAAATCTCTACTATGGGAAATGCAACTTATTAGGGTATATCAATTGGTGTTGTTGCGTTATTTTACTTTGTCATATTAAACCAAATACAATATATTTTCATGCAAGCATGTATGAATAGTGTGGCTGCCACCCTGCAGACTCACATTGTTACGTAAACCCGCACGTCGTCTCCTTGTCTTGCGTCAGTGGCTCTCAATCCTGCGCCCCTTTTCATTAATCATCTAAACATGCTCCTTCATCACTTCCCCTCGGCACTTTCTAATACATACAGTAGCATTGTACATCACACTCGCATGCAGGGAAGAGAAGTGTGGTCCAAAGGTAGAGGAGAACGCTTGAAACATAACACGGTTACGGTAATGATCAATTCTGATCAATTTAAAATGACAGTGAGTAATGTAATAATGTAGAAGAGGCTCAATCAAAGACATAATTCTTTAAATATTGTCTGTTTCTTAAATTACCTTTAAACATTCCTCTGTCATGGCGGGCCACTGAACGAAAAATAATTCACAAAATGTACTGTGATCTATGGACTGGCGGCTAATTAAAAGAAAAGTCTGGATTAATGGGTGTGCTGCCATTTTTTACAACCATGGTTTGACTTTACTTGTCGTCTTAGGTGGAAGGGTCACTGCAAATCAATACAAAGTTATTCTGAGTGAACATTTTTATTCCGTGATGAAACATTTCAATCATCCTCCAGGATGACAAATCCCCCGTTGGCAGGACACGAGGGGACACTAAACGCTGAGTTTGAAAATCATATTCTACAGCCCTCAGAGAAACCAGACCGAAAACCTCCCAAGAGATACCGCAACGACATGTTAGACAGTGCTCTTCTATACCATAATCAAGGGATTGTGTTTTGGGAGAATGGTGTTCATCCGTAAACTGCAGCTCCGTAGACTAATGTGTTTGTTAATGGTGTTTCCTATAAAACTTCGTCGCCATGTTGAGAGCCGTTGCGAGGCGATCGAAATGCTCCGAATCCTGTCTCCTGCATCTTCGAGGTAACTTGAGCTCATCGTGACTAAGATCAATAGAATTTTGACAGATGACATCGACAAACTAATTGAATTTATGTGGATCTGTCGCGTCATGTACGATACCCGACTTGCTTAATAAGCTCAACCCAGAGATCTTTTTTTTCTTAGATTTTTTGGGATGTCCTTATGCAATCAGTGAAAACACAGCTGTAGATATGCTTGATTGGCACATTTTGAGATCTTTATCTCCTCTGCTTTCATGCACACTTTTGTTTTGGACTTATGCCTTTGGTTACACAACACATCACAGAAGATACGCAATATGCCTAATTCCCAGAAGACATTTGGACTTTTATCATAGTATTACTATTGCCATAGCAGTGTATTTGCATAATAGGACCCTGAATCATGAATTTCATTTTCACACTTATGATTTTCCTACTTTGACGTGTCGAAAAGTCCTTCGAGAAAAAAGGCCTATAGTGTGATGGACGGCATCTGAAAAGACCGCACGGATTCTTTAGAGAGGAAATGAATACATTAATGCTTAAGCAAACTGCTCGTCCTCTAGTTCCACATCTCTTTTTTCTTCTTCTACCAACAATTTAACTGCATCCCTGGTGTAAATGAGTCCCCGATTGGACGACTATAATAAAAACCAGCTGGGCCTTTGAGCCCCGGCGTCTGAAGATTAGCCTGTAACCTGTTTGGAGGAGAAAGAGAAGAGAAGAGATGTTAAATGCAAAAAGCAAGTATAAGAAGGGTAAAAGGGAATGAATGATGTATAGTGAGATAAAGAGGTTCCAATTGAATTACTTCTCCACCAGTGCAGCTGAGACCACTCACGCTCGCACACACACACACGCACACACACACTAACACACACACAAGGACCTGCACACAAGCCACTTTCCAGCTGCACGTTAAACCTTGTAAAAACCAAAGCCAATCAAATCTCCTCCTGGGTGAGAGGGCAGGTGTTCAGCTGTGGTTGGCAGCTGATTTGGATGTGTGTATTTGTGCATACGTGCGTGCACAAATGTGTGTGAGTAATACAGTGTGAGGTTGCGTGGGAAATCCACTTCAGCTATCACACAGCCCTGCCCACGCATGGTGATCTTCTAGGGTCAGGTCGTCCTCCGAGCCGAGCACAAGCTCTGATTGGTTCCTGTGACCTGGCTGTGCCGAGGTACCCCCCCCCCCCCCCCACACACACACACACAAACACACACACACACACACAGCCTGGTGGTCCCTACAATGTGAAGGTGTTTTTTTATCCCAAAGTTATGATTAATATAAGTACAAAACACGCACACAAGGTTTCTCTATATCTATGCACCTCAAATTAAAAAAAACTTTTCTAAGAAGATAAATCAGCCCCCTCTTTTTTCTAGAGATGAATGGAGGATTGGCTGGCCTGAGGGGGGCAGTGTGGCTCTGTGGTCCACGAGGTAGAGGAGATAAGAGATGAAGATGTCCCCACGTTGTAACTTTTCCTCCATTGTCACTATTCATTGAATAGGACCCATCATGTGTCACTTTCTCATCTTTGGTCTTTTGTTTGTTGCTGCCTTCAAGATCTCATAAGCTCTTGTCTCAGAGAACAGTGAAAAGAGAGAGAGATCATGAATGTAACTTGTTTGGCATTCAAGGATTTTGGTTAAGAAGAAAGAATAATAAAAAGTTATCAATGACAGAATGAAATGCGAGTGTTAAGTGAATCTAATTAAATATTACACCGTTTAGTAACAAATAATGAAATATGTCCTCATAACCACCGCTTTTTGAGATCTTTTCCACGCGCCCATCTCGCATATGTCATGTATCGGCAGCTCCTTGTTGATCTGTACTGTTCACTTTGTTGGGTCTTTGACATGTGCTCAAATCCCAGCTGATTTATTTCTGACAACTGCAGTGAATGCAGCATGTGTGTGTTTCAGCAGAGCGCGTAGGAGACACGTAGAGGGCGGAAACAGGAGATGTCGGGGGTGACAAGGCGCTGTGATGTGCATTTGTGACAGATGTGCATGTGGATAACATGTCAGGGGGTGCACATGCACCAGTGACCAGCTCAGCCAGGTGCATGCATGTGCAGTGTAAATATGTGTGTGTGTGTGTGTGCGTGTGGTGTAACCCTGAAGTCATGCATGACGGTAAAAAAAAAATGTGTACATTCCTCTGTGTCTCTCTCACACACAGATGCATAACACACATGAAAGGGTTGTAATAAAAGAATAGTTCAATATTTTGGGAAATTTAGATAAGATCAATATCGTTGACACTCCCTTGCACATCCTTTCTATGTTTCTATATTTAAATACACTTGTCACTTTTACAATGTACTTGTTTTAAAGTATCTGTTTGTTTGTCTACCATATGATATTGTAAATTTGAATATGTGTTCATTGTTTATTGTTGTGCACCATTCACCAAGTCAAATTCCTTGTATGTGAACGTATGGTTCTGGTTCTGATTCCGATTCTGAATACCGCTCTCGTGTCTGTGCTGTAAATATGAAGCTTAGCTTAGCACAAGCTATCCTGACCCTGTCCAGTGGTAATGAAATACGCCTATACGTACATATACCTCTAAACCTCACTGATAAGCACGTCACATCTCATTTGTTTAATTTCTAAAAAAATCAACTCGTAAAACGGGTGCTGGATGATTTCTTGGCTGGCATCAGTTACTTCTCGGAGTCACCGGTGATTTACTGCAACTGCTCAAAGCCAAGAAATAGTCCACCCCCATTTTATTTTAGTGGTAACGTCTAATAATGATGTGTTCAGGGTGATCATTTTGTTGGCTGCCTCATTCTTGCAAATAACCGCACTGAATACCATCAACTTCTGTTGGCATTCAAATATACATATTGATCAGTTGTAAAACTTGACACTTGAGTGTCTCAGAGCTCTAGTTTGTGCGGCAACGTATTGACTGCAGCAAAACAAAAATGAAGCAATCAAATGATCCAGTGTCATGAAAGCCTGCCCCGCACAGTAATTAACACTAAGCAAATGAATAGCTGCAAAACGGATGGGCCTGGATCAGCTGTTAAAGGTCAGGACGCTGAGGAACTTTCTCTCTGATCCCAGTTATCTCTGTTCTGAATTCAAAAATCCCTTTTTTTTAGAAACGCAAACAACCAAACTGTGCTGACCTGACCTTAGAAGAAGTTTTCCTCATTCGCCCTTATCACTAGTGAGACACAGGAAGGAATAATTTATTCCTCACACAAGGAGACATTTCGTCTTGTGGTATTGAATTGTGTTTCTATTCCGAGGTGATTTTGATGTTTTTCCTCTGCATGCACCCTACAGAGAGGATAAAGTCAGTAGAGGTATTTTTAAACCACTAAAGGAACTCTTACACGCTTTTGATGATCAGTTTCCACACCTCACATACTTTATCCTCAAGTGTATACGCACACATGTGCCATATGTTAGTACTTTAAAATGATTAGATTATCATCACATGAGACGAATGCATATATGGTCGAGAGATGGAATTTTGTAAGAAAAGAAGTAGCTGTGGACGAGGATGAGAAAAGGGCAGCGAAGTAGAGAGAGATGGAACTGAGGAAAATGAAAGCGTGTGGTGAGCTTCCCTCAGGGCATGGCATCAGTTTTCTGTGACATCTCTGCAACACCGTGCACACCCTGTAGACCGGGGAGGGCGGGGACTCGGGAGCTCTTCGGGCGTCCCCTTGTGCAAGTGGTTGCAGGAGTTTAAACGAGCACAGGCACGCACGCAAATAACGGGGTTGTTTATGTTTTGCATAATCTCCTTTTACATCTGACCGGTTTCAGTTCTGTTTTGTGTTCCCTTTGTGTTTGCTTTCCTTTTATGTGCTGGTTGCACGAGGGTGCAGTGTGTTAGCTTCCACAGTGTGATGCTGGATAATTGTATGTGATTACAGGTGCACAGGGAAGATCCCCAGAAGTGTACGCCGCAGCTCTGTGGGACCGGCTGCGAGGCCCTCGAGGTCCGGCCGGGACACACGCGGAGCCGGCCAGCGTGAGACGAGGCGGAGCGCCAGTTTGACCGTCCGCTTTGTTGCTGCAGGCATGACACGCGGCAGGAGCTAAGAGATCAAGTGTACACCTACACAAAGAAAGTAAAATCAACAACAAAAAACAAATACATCATAGAGGCACAGACTCATCCACTAGCGCCCAGCTTGAGCCTTTCGTTTTGTATTTCTCTCTGCACCCTCTCTGCCCAGTCCACACAATGACCCTGAAATCAGCTATATTTCCCTTTTCATACTTCAATAGCCCCGCTTTTTCTGCTTTCTCACTTCTTCTTCTTCATTCTCCCTCCTTGAAAGAGTCCTGAAAGCCATAGGCTGGGATTTTCACACCCCTTTCTCTCTGCTTGACTCACTAAAAAGTGATCCCTCTCCACGCCAATCTTCCCTTTCTTCCACTGGTGTTACACTTATCCCCACATCCCTCCCTGGCTCTTTGAGTCCACTACAGGTGTGACCGAACTCCTTACAATTCCCTCTTCATTTCCTTACTCGCTCCCTGTTTTTTGTTTTTTTTATCACATGAAAGGCTTCCTGCTACCCTCAGCTCACCCTCATTCCTGCTCTTTCTTCTTGTGCAGCATCGCCTCTCCTCTAGCCCCAGGAGATAGCTTGGATAACAGGTGGAGTCACTGGTTTTGGGGGATCAAGTTTCCATCTGCCTGAAATGCAAGAACGCGGCATCACCCTGGGCTACAATGAAACCGGAAACAATAAACGACTAAGTCATACACACACACACACACACACACACACACACACAAAGAGAAACTCATAAACTGTCAGCAGTGTTCAATTAGATTGAATTTAGTAGCTTTCAGTGTTGTGTCTTTCTCCGTAATTATTTTTCCTCACAAACAAGAGGGAGATATATTGAGGTCAGGAACGAGATGATAAATATTTCCTATGCACAAATGTCTAAAAGCACACAACAATCACACAAAGCTCTTTTCATAACGAATGAGCACTTCCACATGGCCTTGACGTCACATCGTGGCGACAACCACAGCCTCAGCACAAAGATGTCATATTGTTTTTTGCACACAGCAGAGGATGTATGTCGTATTGATGGCGACTGTGCACTCTGACTAGGTGTGGCACACATGCTGTGTTGAAGCCTGATTGATATCCAGCAGCCTGCGGCAAAACATGATGGTGAAAGAGCATTTTACACAAAAAAACAGCCATTGTGCTGATGGGAACAAGAGTTCTAAACGCAACGAGAATAGGCAATTGATGCTGTTAGTCAATGTCCCACAGCTCCACTTCAAAATCTCTGTCTCTTTCTGTCCGCAGCCACTTTCCCATTGTGTGCATCCTCCCAGCACTCCACTGCCATGACAGGTCAGTTAATATTGACATTATCTCCCTCCACCACGATGACAGCTCGAGCTGCAGGAAGCTGCTCATTAGCTCTGCATGCGCCTGTGTGTGTGTGTGTGTTTGTGCACCTACAGCATTGTGTTGATTGCTGGGATATAAGTCATTAGCCTATTCAAACAGGTGGTAAAGAGACAGGGGACAGTACCAATGTTTGTCTGTGTAAGAAGGACAGAGATCGGAGTCATCGTTCAGCCCTCTGCCGAGGTCATCTCGCTGCTGCACTGTGAGTGTTAAAGAGAGAATGTGTGCGAGTGTGTGTGTGAGATAGAGAGAAGAGAGCAGGTCGCTAGATGCCTTCGGATGGATGTCCATGCACATGTCAAGTTAGATATCCGTCTGAGGTGCACAAAGTGATTATTGTGTGTGTGTGTGTGTGTGTGTGTGTTTTTGTAATTATATGTGTCTCTCTCTGGGTGAGAAGCCATAACAGGATGCTTTGGTGATAGCGAGCAATAGATGGATTGAGGGTAGAAAATTCAGTGGTAATTGTACTGGATACACAGGTAATTGGAAGCTAAATTGGCTTCAGAGTTAAAACCTGTGAGCACTCAGTCAGTCTGTGTATTGGAACCAGATAACCCGCTGTTTGTGTGTGTGTGTGTGCGCGACATGAATGACTAATAAGAACTGGACACAATAATGTTATGCAAAATGGCTGTTCGAGGAAATGACTTCAAAACATATATATAGTTTCATTATATCTGACATTTATCTTACCATAATGTATCTTAGTGTCAACTGTTTGTGTTTGCTCTTGTTAAGGATGATGGGTATGGAACACAAGGATTTCATTTCACCTTGTGAACATTCTGAATATGAATACTCTAAACTAAAGGTTCACTTACTACATCTTTTAGAGCTTTTGATCTTGCTCAGGTGTCATCATGTGACCTAAAAAAGAAACGTTGGTCATGTGATAACAGGTGGTCATATATTGTACAGTATATATCCCTGTATCAGTCTTTGATGAGTTGTTCTTGTTCACAAATAGTTACAGGGCAAAGTGGATAAATGGTATTTTATACGAATAACTGAATGGAGTATTACACTTTCCTTCAAAATCTACTTTTTACAGGGTTTTTATCAAATAAAATCTAGCCCGATTCACCCTGGGGTAAAATGTGGACAACTTATTACCTCCAACATATTCATTTATGAATTTCCAGCCTTCTTTCAATTTATGATTCGGGTCAGTTCTAAAGAATAATTTCCCCCGCAGCTAAATATGTTAAAATGCTGCTTACATTCATACACATAACATGACTGCAATATCTATGACCTGCCTCCACTGGAACAGGACAGAGACCGGAGGAAAGTAAATGAGACAGCTTTATTAGGATTTTGGGCTCAGAAGAATAGCGCTGGGAATTTGAAAGAAGCCAGAAAGAGTTTGAAGAAGAGGAGGTCGGAGGTGACCAGACATGGGCATCATTATATTTAGAGCCTGGTAATATATTCCTTTAAAAAAAAAAAAAATACCTCGCACAAACTCAAGGGCACCACACAAAGTGCGACAGAAGGCTTTTTAAAAAAGAATCATTGAAACAAATGAAAGTAACTCTGTAAAAGAGACAAAAGCCATAGTTGTGTGTGAGCAAGAGATTGTGAAAAAGGCGATGGTATCATAGCAACTGTCAGACGTCCAATGTTTAGGAGCAGTCATTCGCCGTCTGCAAACGCGTTGCTGCTTGTCCGGTGTGGAGATAGGTGGAGGTGACTGAGGGGCCCACAAGGACGCCAAGATCCAAAGGTAGAAAGACCACTGGGGGGGCAGAACAGGTGTGCGGTTCCTGAATAGTTTGCACCTTGAGGAAAATAATCTGAGAGGAAATGCAGTTTGACAGTGGAGTTGTTGCAGAGTTTTTTTGGTATTGCGCAGTCAAGCTAAATATGGTGAAGACCCTAGCAATATGACAGCTGACATATAGAAAGCAATTAAAGGTCTTGCCGGTGCCGCTACACCGACTTCTCGGTTACATTTGTGACAGAAATACGGATGAGTGACAAAACCAACGTAATGTTAAGGTGTTTGGTCAACCCAAGCTGTCAGAACAGCTTCAATGCACCAATGGCATCGTATATACAAGGAACTTTACAGGAGGGATGAACAACATCCTTCCAAAAGATCACTCCAAATCACCCATAGGTGGTCAGCAGGGTGAAAAACAGGGCTCATATTGATCAAAGAATGCAAATGAATAATAACTAACAGACAATTTGAGAGTAAATCGCTGTTCACGGAGTGTTTATAATAAGACACATTCATCAAGCGACTAGTACATGATCACATGATTAGTCACATGTTTGCCAAGAGTCATACCATATGACTGTCATGAGGCTTTTTTTACGTCTTTCTACTCTGATGGATGCCTTTCCTATTCATTTCTAATATAGTTCTAATAGCAATTTTGAACTAGAAGATAGGGATTTTGGTGTTTTAATGTGGAATCCAGAGCAATCTTTGAAGTTTGGACCTGCAGACTGAGTGGCAACTACTTTTCATGGAAACTAGTTGCGTCATAGGCTCTTTAATTACTGGAAACAGAAAGCATGAAGCCAGTTGCCAAATGAGCCTGGATGGAAAGATAAATGGAAGAACTGGGGTGAAGGTGCTTGAGGAGAACGTGTTGGGGACAGACAAAGTGGGGAGACTATTTGGCCACTCAGGGGATGGGAAGTCTGCCTCTGAGGATTTATTGAGGCAATAAAAGATAAGGTCACTGTGTTGTAGGCTTTAATATTAATGTGCCATTTAATGACCCTCACCATGGAAAAAACTAGGTTATCAGTAGAAGGCTAGCTCCAGGCAGGTTTTTTTTGTATGTGTATAGCCGGACCACCAGTGGTGCGTCAGAGTTCCTCTTCAGTAACATAATAAAGTGAAAGTTCTTTGACGTGAGTAAGGGGGAGAAAGAAACAGGCTGTATTATTCTCATTGTTGCCTCTTACTGCCTCCTTTGACACACAAATGATCTATTAAATAATATAGGCTACAGTAACAAAATGAAAAACGCGAAGTCCATTAATACTTTAAACGCTGCTTATCAATTTTAAATTAGAGAGAAATTGGTAATAAACTTCTTCCGGACACTTTTCTCCGTGTGGGGGGTTTTGGGGGCGCCGTCCGCCACTCTCTCACTGCTGGCATGACCTCCCACCCCTTAGTTCGGGCTGACCAATAGGAACCGCGGGAGCACTCAAGTCGACCAATCAGCAACAAGGGATGATAGTGAATGGAAGTTTAGTTTTTGAGTTTGGGATAGCTTGCTCGAGGGAGAGCCTATAACGGAGAGACTGGGCGAGAAAATCGGGATATTAGTGGAAAAAGTAAATCAACACTCTTAAATAGTGACTGTTTGCTTTCTCGGAAGACTGAAAACGCCGCTGAGTCAGGCTAAACAAGAGCCCTCTCTCTCCGCTGAGTGTGGTCGAGGAGGGTGGCAGGTGTTCAGTTGAGGGAGACGCATCGCCTCAGTCGGCTCCCCCAAGCCTCGATAGGGTGCCCGGAGACGGAGGGAAAAAACAGGCTAAAACGCTGAAACGTTAACCTTAAACCACCGTGAGTATGAAGGGAGAACAATGAAACGTTTGTGAAGTAAACGTTTATGGTCTCCCCCCCCCCCTCGGCTGGACTGTCGTGGAGGACCACTGAAGACTGGATAAAAAAAAAAGAAGCGGAACGCTCCAGTGTCGCAGTAGCAGCAGTGAGACTAACAGTGTATCGTTTTCTTTCCCACTTCAAACCGACTGTTACTTTGTGGCTTTAACGAACTCCTCTTCGCCGTTGCATGCACATTCAAGGGAAGAAAAAGAAAAAAAACTCCCAGTTGTTGCAGAAAAACTTGTAATGCGTTTATGTTCATTTTTTTGTTAATGCTAACCTGTTGTGTCATTGTGTCGCGTAACACGATACCCGGCGCATTACGGAGAGTTAGCCTATCTGGTATCCGAGGGCAGAGTGCCTCTTCTGGGAGAGTGCTGGATCCTTTCGACCCGCGACGACTTGGGATACCAGTTCACGTTCATTTGGATTTCTTACTTTAGATAACAGGCTGTACGTTTCTCCATCACCACACTTTGAGGGGGAAAAAGACTCTGTCTAGTTGGTTTGCGTTTTAAAAAAAAAAACTGAATCAATTACTGGAATTACGTGCTGTATTGCCTCTCTGTTAATACGACCACTCTCTAAACAGTTAAATGATCCGCGGGACAAATCCCACAGAGAAGACATCAAAACAAGCGCGGATTTGAGGTCGATAGCAGAGAATAAGCCGATAAGTCTAAAATACACTCAAATGTATTAATTCCTCGCTTTGGATCAATCCAAACGAAAATGAGGTATCGCAGGACGCAGAAACACACGGACTCCGCCACAGCAGACAGAGATTACAGTGCCGTTACACCGTAAAGCCAGACACTAAGTGAGGGAAAGTCTTTCTGCTGGTGAGGCGAAACCCCCTTCCCCTATTTTTTTCCTCCCGCTGCCTGCTGAGTTTTGCACACCGGAGCTGGGGAGTCGGAGAGCGGGGGAGCTTGTCGACAGTGACGGCGGTGAACTCCCGGAGCTCTTGAGCTTCACTTCACCGGGAGACAGCGGAGCCGAAGCCCGTTCCTCTCCCTGCTCGGACTTATTCTCGTCCGAGAGAGTTGCAGCAGCAGCAGCAGCAGCAGCAAAGCACAAGCGGACAGGGACGCTGTTGGTCCCGTCTCCCGCCTTGATGAAACCGGGAATTTGCAGTCCTGAGGGGTCCCCGGAGCGCGCGGAGGGACCCGCGGCAAGGAGCCGACAGAAGACGATGGAGACCGTGACGGCCCGGAGCGGGAGCCGGTGTCCGCCTCTTTTTCTGCTGCTCCTTCTCGGAAGCAGCTGCCACATGTTGCACGGACAAGGTAAGAGCTTCATACCCAGAAGTCCTGGGTTCAAATGTCACCTGATGCACTAAACATACATGTATGTTGATATATGTATTTAGATCCATTCACACGGTGTTTTAAAGGGCGACATTTTTACAAAGTGTATTGCATGAAAACACTTGACAGACTCATTTGTCACTTGCACCATGGAGAAAGTGAGATGATGCCTCCTCTACGGGAAACAAGGGTGTGATTTATTAGACCGAGGAGAACAGTGTGCCTGTTAGTGGGGATGTGTCCCTGCAGGAGGGTAACACAGAGGGGGCTATGGGGCCAACAACAACGTTTCACTGTTAATGAAGTCAGGTTTATTGTTTGTGGGGGAGGTACCTACTGGACTGAATGTGTGAATGATTTGTTATTGTTGTGATGCATGGATTTTAGGGTCATGATTGTAGGATTAAGGTATTGAGGATGTGTATGGGAGGGGTGTTACAGTTTCCAAGCATCGATAATCCCCCTCTTAGTCAATGACCTGCTTAACTACAGGCATACATTGTGTATTCATTTAAGTTGTGCTGGCAGGTGTCCAGATTAGTGCCTGATTTGTTGTTGCAGAAGGTTTAGTGTTTGGACCAGTTGTTGAATACAGCATCAGGAACTGCCTGGGAAAATTGTGCGTTGCCATGTTTTTTCTTCCTCTTCTTTTCCAGCTATAGAGAGAGAGTGATGGCGAGAAAATGTGGATATTTGTGTGTTTTTGTGTGCATGCACCTCGTGGGATCGTGCCAGAAAACCAAAGCACAGAAAA